>NW_027496577.1:0-211973 GCF_021521415.1 Bidens hawaiensis | reverse complement strand
AGCGCAAAGCAAAGAAATTATGGAGCTACGCGTACATGCGGCAACGCTTCTCGTAGAAGCCAATCCTTATTAGATAGAGCTTCTTGAAGGGTAGCTTGAGCTTGATCGCGGGCGCGTTCGGCTTCATTCTTGTTAAGGTTGGCAAGCAACACGTCCTTGGCAGCAGCCTCTTCAACGCCTTTAAGCTTGCGCTCAGTGCGATCAAGCATACCCTTCTGATCCAAAAGCTCTTGTAGCTTCTTGGCCTCTTCTAAAGCCAAAGCCTCATGAGCCTGCTGAAGCTTCTCCAGTTTGGCTTTAAGCTCTTCATTCTCAACGCGCAGAGGCTCAGCAACGGCTTCGGCTTTGGTGGCCCTTTCGGTGGCATTACGCGCAGTTTTCTTAGCCAACCTAAGCTGTTCGTTAACAGCTTGGGTAACCTTGGAACGGGCCTCATGCCTGGCTTGGATCTCGGCCTCAAGGTCTTTGAAGGCCTTCTCCTTCTCCGCAGCGATGGCGGCAAGCCTCTTGTTTTTCTCTCGCAGCGATCGCGCCTGAGCCACCTCCAGGCTACGCGCAGTCTTTAACTTGTCGTTTTCACGACAAAGTAACTCGACACGCGGCTGCATCCGGGCGAGAAGGATTCGAAGCTCATTGGACAACCTACCCTCCTGGTAGCTAGCCATTGCCTCCCCAAAGCACCGCTTGGAGCGGCATGGCGCCCAGCCGACGCAGTCCGCAGCCGTCCTTAGAGTTGTTCCCCGGCGGATATTCCACCTTGGAGCATACACCTCATTGGAATCCGAAACTGCAAAAACAAAAAACAGTTAGGAAAAAATGATAAGAATGGATAATAGTAGAGGTGGTCAAAAAAACCGGTTACGGAACCGGTTTGGCCGGTTTAACCGAAAACCGGTTTTTTAAAAACCGGTTTTTTTAAAAACCGGTTTGACCGGTTTACGTAACCGGTTTACGTATCGGTTATAAGTTTTGGACCCAAAACCGGTTTTATAACCGGTTATAAAAAAAACCGGTTTTTTTTAATAACCGGTTATTAAAAAACCGGTTAACCGGTTTTTAAAATAACCGGTTATTACCGTTATAAAAAAAACCGGTTAACCGGTTTTTTAATAACCGGTTAACCGGTTTAACCGGTTTTCGAACGTTACCAAACGGCCTTATAGCCGTTTTTTTGTGTTTTTGACCGTTTTTTAGCCGTTTTTTTTTGGTTTTTTTACCATTTTACCCCCACAAACATCTATATATAGTTTAGGTTGGGTATTGGTTAGATCACACTTGATTATACAACTCCAAAAGCTCTAAACGTTTATTTCATACGCGATTATACAACTCCAAACGCTCTTCTTTCGTAGTCGTTTATTTCATACTCGAGTATACCACTCTTAATTCGTAGTCGATTATCATGGCCTCCCAAAGTGCTGCTTCATCGGTCAACATGGGTGCCTCGAACACGGGAGAAACCGTCGTTCGGGTCATCCCCACGAAACGAAACCAAGATATTTGGCAACATTTCGACCTATGCGAAATGTCTAACGGAACCCAAAAAGCTAGATGCAAACATTGTTTGAAGTTTTATAACAAAGAAGCAAACTCCAGTTTAAGAGCTCATGTAGAAAAGCCCTCTTGCAAGGTCTTGAAGGACGAATCCGGAAGTAGTTCGCAGCCGGAGATGACGAATCAAGGAACGGTGTTTACGTACGACCTTGAAGCGGTACGTCAACAGTTTGGCAACTTTGTGATTCAACAATCACTTCCTTTCAACCACTTCGACAACCCTCAATTCACGCAGATGATGCAAACGTATGTTCAACCACGCTACCAACACGTAAGTCGTTCGACCCTTAGAAGAGATATGCTTAAAGCATGGAAAAACGCTAAATCCGAACTAATTTCATACTTTTCAAACTTACAAACTGGTGTGAACTTAACCACGGATGTGTGGTCGGTACCTAATGGTTCGCCCGACTCATACATTTGTGTGACGGCTCATTGGGTTGACCCCCGGTCGTGGCAAATGATGAAACGAACCGTTGCGTTTCAATTGTTTGATTACCCGCACACGGGTAGAAATATTTTTAAACTCTTGGATAAAGTCATTCGACAATACAAGATTGAAGATAAAATCTTTTCAATATCGTTTGATAACGCGTCCAACAATACGGCCGCGGTTGGCCATTTAAAATTAAAGTATAAACCTATCTGTGATGGAGCGTTTTTTCATAGCCGATGCATTGCACATATTATCAACTTGGCCGTGCAAGATGGGTTAAACGTGATCGAAACGCAAAGAAACAATTTTAAAAGAATGTTACGAGATGTTTTTAGCAACAATTCAACATTTTCAAGATACAAAAAATTTTGTGAAGAAGCTAACTGTCAATGGTTGGGGCCTAACTGGGATTGTCCAACAAGATGGAACTCGACTTGTGAAATGTTTGAGAAAGCCATCCAACAAAAACAATCGTTAATTGCGTTTCATCAAATTTTGTCAAATAGGGGTAAATGTGCACCGTACGATCCTAGAAACTGGTTATTGATTGAGATCGTTACGGAGGTTCTTCAAATTTTTAAATCTTGCACAAGTAGTTTATCCGGGGTTTACTATCCAACAAGCCCCATTGCTTTACCAAAAATTGCTGTCATGTGCACAAAGTTGAGTGACCTTCATTGTAGGGGTGCACCTTATTTTGATATGGGTGTAAAAATGAAAGAAAAATTTAAAAAATATTTTCAAGAACTACCCGCTGTTTTGACCTGTGCTGCTGCGTTAAACCCTTGCATCAATGTTGGTGGTGTTGAAGCTTTAATAGAAAAAATTTGTGATGAGCTAGGGTTAAACGACGATCAAAACCCCTATTATAGCCAAACTTTAAAGAATGATTTCAACACCACCTTGGCAAACATGTATGATGTTTACCTTACAAGATACGGGTCGTCTTCCCAAATTCATGACTCGTTAAGAGCTGTTGCCCAATCCCAATCCCAAACCGACCTTGAAATGGGGATGTACTACATGATTTGGGAAGACGCCGGTAAACGTCAAAGGGTAAACACCCCAAGCAGTGAACTTGGAAGGTATGGTGGTACCAACTTTGTGAAACACATGACTCCGGATGAATTTAGAAGTCTTGATTTGCTGGCTTGGTGGAGAGGTAAGGAGGATGAGTTTCCGATCCTCGCCGCCATGGCCAAAGATTTACTAACGGTCCAAGCTTCCACGGTAGCTTCGGAGTCTGCTTTTTCTGTTTCTGGCAGGGTTATATCGATTAGGAGGACTCGACTCACTCCACCAGCTGTAGAGATGTCGATTTGCTACAAGGATTACTTGGACTCTTTAGACAGGGCACAACATCAACGCTCACTCGAGGGGGAAATGGACTATGAGGCGGCCTTGTATGAAGACGAGGTCAATCAAGGACACACTCAACCAATGACCGATGAAGAAGCCGCGTACGACGATTACCTAAGGAATAGCTCGGGATCGGGTAGCGAAGAAAATGAGTAACAAACATCAACTTGTTAATGTAATCGTGTCTAAACATTCTTTAATGTTTGTATTTTTGAGTTACGAATATGCGATAACGATTTAATGTTTGTATTTTTAATGTAAAAGCTATAAATGAAAGTTATGTGTTTTTAATCTTCCAAGCAAAGAATGCTAACAACGAAACCCTAAACCCTAAAGCAAAAAAAAAAAAAAAAAAAAAAAAAAAAAAAAAAAAAAAAAAAAAACCGGTTAACCGGTTAGACCGGTTTTTAAAAAACCGGTTATAAAAAAACCGGTTTAATAACCGGTTCTAACCGGTTTCTAAACCGGTCCAAACCGGTTTGGCCGGTTTGAGTTTTCAGCAATAATAACCGGTTAATAACCGGTCCGGTTATTAACCGAACCGGTTTTTTTCTGGATAAAAAAAACCGGTCCGGTTAAAAACCGAACCGGTTTTTTCAAAAAAACCGATTTGTGCACCTCTAGATAATAGGCCAAAATAACCCCACGCACCTGTAGGGTCGATAACAGGCCGATAGCCGCTAAACCCATCACCTGAACCTAAAGGATATCTATCCAAGAGGTCAAGGAGATGGAAGGAGGCAAAGGTGGGACTCCTTATCAACAGAGGTAAGTCTAGAGGTTCAAACTCTAAACATACCTGGAGAACTGGCCCCAACAGAGGTAGTCGCTGACAGCCGAATGCGACAATGCAGAAGCCATTGAGGTAGACACCATCGGAGAAGAACTCATTTGAGATGAACTCATAACCGTGGTAGCAGCCGCAAATGAGCTCGCGGAAAATGTCACCGCCGGTCCGGTGAAGGATGTAGTAAAGATGGCACTGACGGCCGGCGGAGATGACGTCATAACTGGAACAGTTGGTTCAACAGTATGAGCAACTGAACCAGCACCAGAAACAGGCGCAGCCGCCTGGGTCATCGCCTCGGATAGGTTGACCAAACCTATCGTCGTGGGTCCTGAACTGCTTCCTCCCGCACCGCTCTCGAAAGCGGATAAGTCCACTCCTGCATGAAGAAAAAAGATATTAAAAACAAAGGCGGAAGGAAATGCGGAAAAGGTGAACAAAAAATATACTTACTGGCTTTCTTGATCCTGAAAAACCTGACATGCGGAGATAGACCCGATGGGACTGGCCTCTTCGCGCCAGTCACCTGCGTAACGCTTGGTGGCTCGGAAGCGACAGTTGTCTCAACCTCTGAGACAATGGTCTCGTCACCACCACCAAGGTTCCCCGCCGCCTCCTCACTTTCAGTCTCGGAATCAGACTGATTCCCCAGGTCGACGACGGAAGTAACCTTCGCCTTGCCCTTCACGCCAGCAGCCTTCTTCTTTCTCACAAAGAAAGGCCCATCTGCGGATCCCTCATCAGAAGATGACAGAATCAGAGGAATTCCAGCAGAAGTTTGAGCATGAAGAGGACGAGGATTAAAGAACTCCTTACCTGGCCGAGTGGCGCTCAAAATTTCGTGGCCTGGCGGGTAGACCTCTACGAATCTATCCGCCGTTTGCTCCAAAATGGGCAACTCGTTCTCATCGAGATCACGAGTACCCAAGCGTGCGGGACCACCAGTCTCCCGCGGATGCAAGAGCGATTGTAAGTCGTTCCCCTTTGAAATAAAAAAAATAAATAATAATGTTAGAAGAAAAACCCTAAACCAACACAAAGGACAGAGCATACCGTAAGGAATAGAGCTCAAACCGTATTCAAGGACGATGGGTATTTGCGGCGTCCCAGACCCGGCATACTTCCACACGCGGCTCATCCCAAGCATCACCATCCCAGACTCCGCGAAACGATAAACCGGAGTCTGGATCTGGGAGATCTTGGCGAACCATTCCGTCTCCTGGTAATTGGAGGCGTGAAGGTTAGGGAGTGCCCTCCCATTCTTGAACGTCATCGCGATGGGGACGACGCGAGCGGAGATATAGAAAAACTCCCGCTTCCAAGAACGAAGACTACGCTCGATAGCGCAGATCTTCAACCCCTTGATCCGGGTAACAAGGGTATACCAACCCTGGATGCACCTCCAGGTGTAGAAGGTCATCAGACGGTCGACGCGGGGCTCGATGTCCAAAATACGGCACACCCATTCGAAATGGCGACCTTTAGCAATCGCCATTGGGTTCACCTCCGTCAAATGCACACCGTGTTTCTCCAAAACACGGTATACGAACTTCGTTAATGGGAATCTCAAATTCCCATATATGAAGAATGAGGCGTAAACCCATATCTTGCCCTTAGGGGCATCGTACACCGTCTGGTTGGGCTCCGGAAACTCTGGCTCATACGGCTCCAGCATGAACTTCTTAACGATGTAATGGTACACATCGACAGAAAGAGTACACTGGCACTCACCAGCAGTACTCTTATCGTCCTTATCGGACGTAGACGTCGGGTTCTCGAGGTAAACGTCAAACTCCTCGACGTTAACCTCAGGATCGTGAGTGGAAGAAGACATTTTTTAAAAGTTAAAGAAAGCGGTTTCAGAAGAATGCTCGCCGGAAAAGATGAGTATTCGCCGGAAATCGCTTAAGAGGAAAAGAAGAGTGAAGTGAAGGTATGGGATGGGATGCACCCTCTCCCCCTTATATACTCATCGCAATGAATGCGATGAATTTAATGTGGAGGAGAGAGAGAGCGCAGGTGCAATGAAATGACGACACGTGTGGATAAAGCAAGCTGGCAACAGGTGTCAGAATGACGCGTGACATGAAACTCGCGCCCACGCGCCTGAAAAAGCGTCCTGATTGACCACATGCTGTCACGTCGTCATAACTTCCTGCATGTCCTGAAACCGTCAGAAGACGCCAACGTCCCTTCAGCCGTTTGGATTGTCCTTATCCTTTCACCAACTCTTCGAATTTCAGAAAGATTCAAAAATAAGAGGGAATATACCCCCTTACCTTGGAAATCAAGAAACCATAAAACAAGTGCGAGTACAGTGTCAAGGCGAAACCCTTCACATACTTAGCACTTGCAGGGAATTGAAGCCAAGAAGATACCTTGGAAAACAAGGAACCGTAGGACAAGTGCGGGTACAGTGTCAAGGCGAAACCCTTTACATACTCAACACTTGCAGGGAATTGAACCCAAGATGGGTCTTATGGATCATGCTTGCGGAAAGGGAAATAACACCCCCGCATGGCGGGAACGTTGAGAACTAGATTGTTTGAAGCTTCAAGGTGGAATTGGTTGTTTAACATAACTGATCACTATGTCTAAAACTACCAGTACCCCGTGGAGAATCTATACAAGTGAAACTCAATGCTCCCGACTTGCGAAGAGGTTACACACCTATCCGCATCATATCCAAAGATCAGGCAGAAAAAATCGGGAATTTTCTGCAAGTGACATTAGGAAAACCGCGGGAAGAATCCCCACGGAGAACCTTAAAAAACGAAAACCCCTCTTTAAAACCCCTTGCTTAAAGTCCAAAAGTTCCTCTCACTTATTAACAATTCATGAAAAGAACAATGGACTGGGGGGACTTGAAGAGGTAGGTCCCCGCAAAGCCCAGTTGGACCCGCAAGACACACCTTGAAGAGGTACGTCTGCGCAAAGACCAACTTGATCCGCAGGACCCACCATGCTCAGAGATGAAGACCTTACACGCAGTAAGCCAGCTGTTCCCGCAGGAAAGCCTCCCTTGGTACAGTACCCTGCTTGTTCCCGCAGCTGTGGGTACAAACCAAGAAGGAAGGCTACTTGCACTAACAGTAAGGCTACACGCATAAGGCACTAACTCATACTTCAGCAATGTCACCTGAAGGAATGAGCAGGGCGGGAATATTCCCACCCAAAAGAGCCAGTCCGTACGCTTCTAGAAGATCTTTTGTACTATACCTACCAAGGTATGGACAAATAGACAAGATATGACAAAAGCAGCCCGTGAACCAATCACAGGGTGACAGCTCACCGACAATAGTACGAGGAGGAGCACGCTCCAGTACAAAATGTCACTATCAGCCGCTGCCTACCCACCAACTCCCATCGTGGCACGAACGTAGCCCGTGGTTGGTGGAAAAGGAATATTATATACAGCTGGCCGTACCTGCTTGGAAACCTACCTTCGGCTATAAATACTCCAACACCTTGGAACGGTATCATCATCTTATCTTCTCTAGCTATTTCTCTCAATATACACTTATATTCAGAGCAATATAGTCTGATTCTCACGCCGGAGGGTGGTCACAAGGAGGAACCCCCCCTTTCTCAGTGACGAGCTTACGGTGTCTGTTTTGCAGGTCGAGAAAAATAACCATCTTTGCCGGACCTAACCCTCGTGGGAAACATCTACTTAACCCCCAGATTATCCTTAATCTGCCGGGGTCATTTAGTGTTTCTTCAGCATCCCCCTACCCATTTATTCCAGCACAAACAGAATTGAGAAAAGCAACAAACATTAAGCATAAGCCCACATTCTAGACCGCAAGCCAACCCCAGTCCCCACGATCAGGCAGGTACGTTAGTAGTTTAGTACATATCAGTTTTGCACCTTCTAGTGCAAATGTTGTGATGTGCCCCCGGTGTAATTGGTTTTTCTTGTGATTAATTTATGTTTAATAGTTAAATTTATAAGTTAAAAAGCTAATTGCTATTTAAGTAACTCTTTGGATAAGCGTTTATTTTCTGGTTTTACTTTAAATGGGTGTATAGAGAAATTAGATTAATTTAAATATCAATGCAATTAATGTTATGAATGTTAATATGTAATGTCGTTTGTAAGTGTAAAATCGTGTGCAACGGATGGAGGCTCTATGGGGACATTTTACGCTATGTTGCGTCACGTCATGATATATGTTATTTTTGACAAAAAACGGTGTAGTGAATAGGCTCATTCTTCCAATCATTACATCATTATAATTATTTTACTATTTTTTTTTTAAATAACATAAAAAAACCTACCCACCAATCCCCCCCCCCCCCAACCCACACACCCTCATCCGACGTTTCCCACAAAACACTCATCCCCAACTTTCAACCCAAAGTGTTCCGGGGGCGGTGTTTCTGGGCGCTTTAGGGCTTTTTGAATGGCCAAAACGCCCCACTATACTCGTTTAAAGGAGAGAATTGTTAGATGCATGTGAGGAAGACTACGTGGTCAATGTGTAGTCAACTAAACTAATTGTCTTAAACTCAGAATCTTAGCATGTAAATTTGATAATTTACTAGTTATATTAAACTAGGTTAGCTACCCGTGTAGCATATGGGTTAGAATAAATAAATGTATTTAAACAATAACATAATGTGACATACAAAAAATATGTTCAACAGATATAAAGATATATTATATGGTATAATAAATTACACACTATACAATATGGAAATAGAAAATTTATAAATCTTTTAAATATTTCTTGATACACAATACGTGTAGTTTTATTTGTAACTTTACTTGTTTTTTTTCAAAATTTAGTAGTTTCACATTGTTTCTGATTTTAACTCTAGATAATGCAACAAATAACTGGTCATGAGTTAAAACAAATTGTCTAAAAAATAAAACCAACAATCTACAATGATTGACCTTCGCTTTTGTTAATCTTTATTCCAAACAAAAATTAAGTGAAAATTTCATTCTTTAAAATTAGTACTTTTATCTAAAGGTGTAGGATTAAAAAATAAAATAAAATTGTGAGTTCCAATATTATTTTCGAATATAATTTCGGCTTCTATAGCACGGTTATCATATTGTATTTTCACATGTAGCTTACTTTCATTGCATAGACCAATTTTCTAGTTAATATTTTAATCAGCATCAGTACATTAGCTTTTAGAACTAACATATAACTTAACAAACTTATATTTTGAGGTCATTTAGAAAGTCAATAAACTAATACTTTCTTATAACGTATCATTTTATGTCTGATAGATACCATATGAAGAATATAAGGATATACAAAGTCAATTTATCGTCTAATTAACAGTGTACTAACGTTTAACATTTGTATTCCAAATGTAAGAAGTTGTCTTTTCCGTATGAAAAACCAAAACATGTAGTATAGTGTTAATATTTTTGTGGATTTTTAAGATAATGAACTTAACATAAATGATGGGTTGATTAAATAGCAAATTAAAAAAATGTTGTAAATGACTACTTTTTTAAACCAACCCGTGGATCGAAACTCATTCTAATAATAAATTGTTTTGACTTGAACCATGTTTGATACTTTAACCGGTTAAAAAACCCGTCGTTTAAATTAATATAAACACTGAGAATATTTTAATAGTTAATTTGTCTTTTAAGAGTTTGAATGATTAAAAAGAAAAAAAATGTATTTAATATGAGAGAGAAAAAGGAAAATTTAAAATATAAAATTATTAACAAAATAAAGATAAATGCATTTAATATGAGAGAGAGTAGGGAAAATTTTGTAAGGATTAATATGATGATGACATGTGACAATAAAAAAATTTTATTTATTATATAGTATAGATTAGTTTTATTATATAGTTAGAAAGTTTTAAAAGCACAATGACACAATTATGTTCTTGATCCTTCTACTACACAATTATGTGCTCAATTTATTCCCCGCACTACATAGTGATTCGGTTATTATAATGTGTGAAATAGGCGTGTCTTTTTAGAGACTCCCAATCTATTTAAAACTCCGTTAAACATGAATCCGTAGCCACTGTTTTCATGTTATTCGTCTTATTTCTATATCTTATTCATGGTCGTCTTCAAGAATTTTTACAAATTTTGGGGCGAAGTCGAAAAACTCTTTGCGCTTTTAAGTCAATGGATTTTTTGTCTAGCTTAAATAATTAATTTTTTAAATGGACTTACTTGGTTATGATTTAGGTTAAGCAATTTTTTATTTTTTTATGAAAATATACTTAAATGAGTTGAGTAAATGGGGTTAAACATTAAAAAATACATAATTTTTTACGCAATAAATGTATACATTTCTTAAAACAAATAGAAATCTGATCTACCGAGTGATTGGGCTGGTGACAGTCGACCACCATGTTCTTCTTTAAAGCGACATTGATCCTGTTTTGTTTTAAATTGAATACGTATTACAATTTTCTTTTCATTTTGGTAATTTAAATGTAAAAGTGTTTTTAAATTAATTATACGAACAGTATTTCTATAAACCATTAACATTGGTTTTAAATAATATTAAACCGTATTAATAAGGGCACGTTTGATTCGAAGAATAAAAAAAAATTAAAATTCTAATCTAAAACTTGAGGAGTCATTTTGGAATTTAGGTTAAGCTTCGAGACATTTTAACTAAAAGTGCTCTAAAGTAACTAAACATTAGTGAGCGGTCCAAGCTGGGAATCACATGTAAGATTCTCCAAATGCTATAAAGCATGACACCAACACCACATATTCGGATTCCCCGTTCCAAAATGAAATTACATTTTTTATTTTCTTTTAATAATACGCAAAATTTAAATCTAACATCTAACTTTATAAGATCATGTGTAGTGGTTTAACTAAAAAATAAGCAACTTCTTGTTATGTCCATTCACTAACTTTTCATTTAAAAACATATAATGGCTTAACTAAAAACATAAATATTGTTTAATCCTTTTTTTATATAAAAATATTAGTATGGTATTTTGACCGGTTGAAATTGGCTGTGGTTTTGCCCCTTGAACCCATCTGCTCGTTAATGCAATAGCGCTCATGGGGGCTTTTTCCATTTTTATGTCCTTGGTTGTGGGGCTAATTGTTTGGCCAGCATTAGTGCCCTATTTGGCTTTGGCGCCTTTGTCCTTAGCGCTGACTATGATCAGTCTAAAAGTTTCTTGCTAATATATATTTTTAATGGAAGTTACGAACTTAGAAAATTGAAAATATCCTGCGCTTTTATATTTCTCAAATGCAATGATGTAAGATGTATATTTCTCAACCGTAAACAGAATGGAATATGTATTTTATAAAATATAGGAAACTGTATCTAAATAGTTAAATTATTATCCTGGACTAAAAATGCGTGTTGAGGCGAGAGGCAGTCTAAGGCGAAGGGGTCAACGCTTTTACTTGCCTAAGGCGAAACCTATACAAATGGAGCTCGTGTCCCCCCCTCGTTTCGATTATTCTAAGGGGCTAGGCGTCTGTTTCTTGTCACGGCGAGAAGTTAAACTGATGAAACTGACATATGAATGAAGATTGAGATTAAATGACTTAATGAGTGAGATTTAAGGCTTTCAATGGCAAAGAAAAAAAAGAGAGAATGCGAGGCAACCTAGAAATGCAGGGTTCCCTCTTTTAGAGAGATTATTATAAAGGTGTTTTAAAGTTGAATATCCGGAAATTGGTGGTTCAATCTCAATCTTGGTAATATATGTATATAACTTGATATCATCGGCTTGTTGCCTTTTTCTAACTCCTTAGGGAGATTTTCATGTTTTTCTTATTAAATGTCACTATTAAAAAACTTCAATAGTGAAGTAGTGATGTATTCTAGAGCTTAGATAATTTATGACATATATTAATGGTTGGTCATTTATACTCTTTTAAATAGCTATATTAACTTTTCGAGTAACATAATTATCAAGTATTTTAAAAATAGTATCATCTATCAATTTAAAAAACGTGCATTAACAATATGATAAATTTCACATAACTTATTATACAAAACATTTTACAACTATGCTAAAGCAAAACTAATCTACTCGACTAGTACCAATCTGATTTATTCTAAGCAATGAAGATTAGATCCACATAATATGATTTAGAATTGAGTGTTTGAAACACTAACCGAACCCCGAGCAGGTTACTGGCAACCTGGGGGTTGGAGAGATGTTTCCCACGAGGGGTTAGACCCTTGGAAGATGGTTCTTCTGATAACCTGCAAAACAGACACCGTGAGCTCGTCACTGAGAAGGGGGGGGTTCCTCCTTGTGACCACCCTCCGGCGTGAGAATCAGACTAGATTGCTCTTTAAATATAAAAGTATATTAAGAGATTGCTAGAGCAGATATCAGGTATATATGATGATAATGTAATAAGATATGATAAGATCCGATGGTCATACCATTTGGGGTATTTATAGCCGAAGGTAGGTTTCCAAGGGGTTTAGCCGGCCCAACACGCTACCAACTGTAACCTATGCACGTGCCCTGCCTGTGAGTGGTGGATAGGTAGCGGCTGACACAGAGCAGGCGTGTCGTGCACTCTTCCTCTTCTGCCAACTACAGGCTAGGCACGTGGTATGGCAGGAGTTGGTGGGTAGGCGGCGGCTATTGGTCACAGTGCTGTGGCGTGCTGTCTGCCATGCTGCTGTCAGTGAGCTGTCGCATTCTTGGTCAGATCTTTTGTCTGTACCTCGTCAGGTATCACACAAAAGATCCTCCATACGGACTGGCTCATTTAGGCGGGAGTTTTCCCCCTCCCGCCTTTGTGCGGGATTGCTCCCGGCTTGGCTCATTCCTTCAGGTGACACTGAACGATTGAGAGCTAAGTGCCTTGTGCGTGTAGCCATGCTGCGCGGGTGGCCTTCCCTAATGGCTTGTATCCGAGGCTGCGGGGACAGGCGGAGTCCTTCACCATTGGGTGGCATTTCCTGCGGGACCAGCTTGCGTACTGCGCGTAAGGACGTCACGTCTCTGAGCATGGTTGGTCCTGCGGATCCAGTTGGTCTCTGCGCAGACGTCCCTGTTTAAGGTGAGTCTTGCGGGTCTAACTGGGCTCTGCTGGGACCTACCTCTTCAAGTCCCCCCAGTCCAATGTTCTTCTCATGAGTGTTTAATGAAGTGAGGTGAACTTTTGGACTTGAGCAAAGGGTTTTGAAAAGGGTTTTGTAAGGTTTTCCATGGGGATTCTTTCCGCGGAAGTCCTTGTCACTTGCAGAAATGCCCGAGTTTCCTGCTTGGTCTTTGGGTATGATGCGGGTAGGTCTGTAACCTCCTCGCAAGTCAGGAGCATTGAGTCCCAGTTGTATGTATTTTCCATGAGGTTTTGGTAGTTTTGAACATAGTGATCAATTATGTTAAGACCACCAATTCCATCCTGGGGCTTCAAACAACGTAGTTCTCGATGTTCCCGCTATGCGGGGATGCTATTTCCGTTTCCGCAAGCATTGCCCAGAAGATCCTTCTTGGTTTCAATTCCCAGCGGAGCGCTAGGTATGTGAAGGGTTTTGCCTTAACACTGTACCTGCGCTCGTCTTACGGTTACTTTACTCTCAAGGTATTCCTGGCGTCAATTCCCTGCGGGTGCTAGGTATGTGAAGGGTTTTGCCTTTACACTGTACCCGCACCTGTCTTATAGTTACTTGGTTGCCGAGGTACTTGGCTTCAATTCCCTGCGGGTGCTAGGTATGTGAAGGGTTTTGCCTTAACACTGTACCCGTATCCGTCTTATGGTTACTTGTTCGCCAAGGTTTTCTTGGCTTCAATTCCCTGCGGGTGCTAGGTATGTGAAGGGTTTTGCCTTTACACTGTACCCGCATCCGTCTTATGGTTACTTGTTTGCCAAGGTTTTCTTGGCTTCAATTCCCTGCGGGTGCTAGGTATGTGAAGGGTTTTGCCTTAACACTGTACCCGCATCCGTCTTATGGTTACTTGTTCGCCAAGGTAAGGGGGTATTTTCCCGCTTCTTTTTAAATTTTGAATTTTGAAATTCGAAAGGTTGGTGAAAAGATAAGTCCAAACCTTTGAAACGTCGTGCGACGGTTTCTTCTGACTGTGTCAGGACGTGCAGGAAGTTATGGTGACGTGACAGAACATGGTCATTCCAGTCGCTTTTTCAGGCGCGTGGGAGCGATTTTTCGGGCGCGTGGCCGCGAATTTACTGGCACACGTCCTTTCAACAGCTGTTGCCAGCTTGCTTTTTGCCACGTGTCATAGTTTCATTGCACATTTGATTTCTCTCTCCTCCGCATTAAATTCACCGCATTAATTGCGATTACTATATAAAGGGGGAGAGGGTTATTTGCAATTCACACTTTCCACTTTCATCTCTTCTTTTCAAGTAATTTCCGGCGAATTTTTCTGTTCAGTAAAGCTTTACCCTGAAATCTCTTTTCGTCTTTCTTCCACCATGTCTTCTCATGATGCTGATGACCAGAAGACTGCTGGCGAATGCCAGTGCTCTCTTCCCGTCGATCTGTACCAGTATATCATCAGGAAGTTCATGCTCGAGTCTCTCGAGCCTGAGTTTCCTGAACCCCACCATACTGTGTACGATGCCCCTAGTGGCAAGATCGGGGTTTATGCTGCATTCTTTGTCTACGGGAACCTTAGGTTTCCGTTGACAAAGTTTGTGTACCGTGTCCTAGAGAGGCACGGTGTGCACCTGACAGAGGTGCACCCCATGGCCATTGCCAAGGTCCGGCACTTTGAGTGGGTGTGCCGGATACTGGGCCTTGAGCCCCTCGTTGATCGCCTGATGACCTTCTATACATGGAGGTGCATCCAAGGGTGGTACACTCTTACAACCCGTATCAAGGGTTTAAAGATCTGTACCACCGAGCGGAGTCTTCGCTCATGGAGAAGAGAGTTCTTCTTCATATCCGCTCGCGCCATCCCCATCGCCATGAAGTTCAAGAATGGCCAGGCGCTTCCGAACCTTCCCGCCCTCAACTACGAGGAGGCGGAATGGTTCTCGAAGATTTCCCGGGTCCAGTCCCCGGTTTTCCGTTTTCCGGAGTCGGCGATGGTGATGTTGGGGATGAGCCGGGTGTGGAAGGCGGCGAATGCGGATAAGGTTCCGATCGTCCTTGAATATGGTTCGAACTCTGTCCCTTATGGTACGTCTTGTTTCATTTTGCTGACTTCGATTTTTACTAACTTTCTTGTTGATTTCAGAGGGGAACGATCTTCAGTCGCTCCTGAACCCGCGGGAGGAAGATGGTCCCGCGCGGATGGGTACTCGTGCTCTGGACGAGAACGAGTTGCCCATCTTAGAGCAGACCGCGGGTCGGTTCGTGGAGGTTTACCCGCCAGGCCAAGAGATCCTGAGCCACCGACGGCCAGGTAAGCCTATCTTCTACCCTGAACCTCTCAATGCTGTGCCTGCTGCTGGAGTTCATGACATTTCTTCTTCTGAGGAATCCGCAGAAGGTCCTCTACTGGTGCGGAAGAAAAAGGCTGCTGTCGGGAAGGGCAAGGAGAAGGTGGCCTCTACGGCCGACCCGGTAATCCTATCTGACTCGGAGTCAGATAATGCAGAGGTGGCGGGGAAGCCCGGTGGTGAGGAGACCACCGCTCCGGAGGCTGCAGGTGTTACCTCCGGGGAGGCAGCGACGACGACGGTTACCGGTGTCAAGAGGCCGACTCCATCGGGTTCGCCCCCGCTCGTCCGTGCGTTCAAGCTCAAGAAACCCCGTGAGTACCCCCATAATTCTTGTCTAGATTTGTTGTTTCAAATAAATTTTTCTAACACTTTTGCTTGTGCAGGTGTGGATGTTGACGCATTCCAGGGTGGAGTTGGAGCAAGTATTCCCCCGCCAATGACGGTAGGCTCGGTCAGCCTTCCCGAGGCGTCGACCCAGGCGTCTACGCCTGCTTCCGCTGGTTCCAGCCTTCCTGAGGCTGTTCCCGCTGAGAAGGTGTCTCCGCCGGCCGTGAGTGCAATTTTTACAGCATCTTTCACGGAGCCGGCGGTTACTGTTGCTGAGAAGGTGGCGCCAAACATGGCTACCACAGCGGCTGCCACTATACCTGCGCCGCCGCCACCGACGGCCGGACCATCAGGTATGCGCCAGGCTTCCCGCCGATCTATGCCACCTTCCCGTCTGCCTGACCTGTTGGATGGATTTCCTTTAGGTTCAGGTGATGGGTTTGGCGGCTATCGGCCTGTTATTGACCCTACAGGTACGTAGGGTTCTTTTTCCCTTATATATTTTTATCATCTTTTCCTAACTGCCTTTGTTTCTTTTGCAGTGTCGGATTCCAATGAAGTGTATGTTCCAAGATGGAACATACGCCGAGGAACAACCCTTCGCACCCCTGTGGAGTGCGTGGACTGGGCTCGCCACGCTGCTCCTCATGGTGCGTTGGGGGAAGCCATGGCTAGCTACCAAGAGGGTAGGCTAACCAATGAGCTTCGGGTTCTCCAGGCCCGAACGCAGCCCCGCGTCGAGCTGCTTTGTCGTGAAAACGACAAGTTAAAAGCAGCTCGCGCCAAAGATATATCTGAAGCGCGGGCTCTTCGGGAGGAGAACCGGCAGTTGGCCGCTGCCGCAGCCGAGAAGGAGAAGGCATTCAAGGCCCTCGAGGTTGAAGTCCAGGCGCGACTCGAGGCCCGCTCCAAGGCTGCCCAAGCTGTGAATGAACAGCTTCGGCTGGCTAAGGAGGCTGCGCGAAACTCAACTGAGAGGGCTGCCAAGGCTGAAGCTGTTGCTGAGCCGCTTCGCGAAGAGAATGAGCAGCTTAAATGCAAATTAAAGGCTCTTCAGCATGCTCATGACGCCTTGGCAATGGAAGATGCCAAGAAGCTGCAGGAGATCCTTGACCAGAGGGGGGTGCTTGACCGCACTGAAAGGAAACTCAAAAGCGTCGAAGAGGCTGCCGCCAAGGAAGTTCAACTTGCCAACCTTGATAAAAACGGAGCCGAACGTGCTTACAAAGAAAGTCAAGCTACCCTCCAATGGCTGCTTCGAGAAGCGTTGCCTCAGGTATCTTTATCTTTTTCTTTACGCTTTCCGCTCGTAATTAGAAAATGTTCTAACTTGTATTCTTTTGTAGGTTGCGCGTCGGGTCCTTTCAGAGACCTCTTATGACGATGCGATGAGCGCAGCCCTCAACGCTTCTCATGAGGATGGGGAGAAGACTGGCTTCCTGCTTGGTCTAGGGTTTGCTGAGAGAGGCTTTCCGCCCTCCAACTTCCCTTTATTCAATGTTAATACTGAAGCTGCTTATGACCAAGCTGTGAACCAGTACGCTGCCTTCCCGCATCCAGTGGTGGAGAAGGTGAATGAGGCTGCTGCTGCTGATGATGGGCTAAACATCCTTAAGGCTTTCCTTGGGCAGCCACGCTCAGACGGTGCTGGTCCAAGCGGAGGTGGCCCTGAAGCCTGATCCTGAAGATCTCTTCCCACCGCTAGGATAGACTTTGCTTTGTATAGATTTCTTTTAGGCGGGTAGTTACCCGGCCACTGTTGTAATACATCATTGAAATATTAATCTTTTTGCGTATAAGACTGTTATTTCCTTCTTTGGGTTCCTTGCTTTATAAACTTATGACTTGCATGTTTAAATTAGCAATTTTCCAAAGTGTTCAGAATAAGAACCTTTGAACGTGGTTGATAGTGGGTTAAAGTTTCGCTTCCTCCTTCGTGATTGTGCGGGTAGAACCGTCACTTGCACTTGGTAGGCTGGCTAAACTTTAACTTTTATCTAACCTGCGTGCTGGTTTTTCTTACTTTTTTAGGATAAGTTAACCTTTGAACGTGGTTGATAATAGGTGTGTGAAGTTTTGCTTCCTCTTTCGTGATTATGCGGGTAGAACCGTCACTTGCACTTAGTAGGATGGCAGAACTTTACCCTTATCTGACCTGCGTGTAGGTTTCTCATCTTTTGAGGATAAGTTAACCTTTGAACGTGGTTGATAATAGGTGTGTGAAGTTTTGCTTCCTCTTTCGTGATTATGCGGGTAGAACCGTCACTTGCACTTAGTAGGATGGCAGAACTTTACCCTTATCTGACCTGCGTGTAGGTTTTTCTCATCTTTTTAAGAATTTTGTTTTGAACCGTTCGACGCGCGGTTGTCGATAGGTTAGTGTTCATTTTCCTTTCATGATTCATGCGGATAGACCGGCACTTTCATTTAATGGGATGAACTCTTTCAACTGACCTGCGTGAAGGTTTGCCACGTTATTGGGTTCGTGCGGGTAAGACCGCCTTCCCACGCAACGACTTCACGTAATGTGAATGTCGTCACCAGTGTTGGATAGTTTTAACCGTTCGACGCGCGGTTGTTGACAGGTTATTATTCAGTTTCCTTAATGATTCATGCGGATAGACCGGCACTTTCATTTTTGGGTGCTGAACTTTTTCCCCTTCAACTGACCTGCGTGAAGGTTTGTCACGTTATTGGGTTCGTGCGGGTAGGACCGCCTTCCCATGCAATGACTTCACGTAATTATGCGGTGAAAACCGGCATATTAGTGTTCAGAAAAGTATAAATGTAAAATCATCAGCTTCGATATTCTTAAAGAGAATCATTTCCATTAGAAGTGGCTCTTGGCCTTCTCTTTACAAATTGGAATTGATTACATGCAAACTGTGTAATTGAACTCCCTTCCATGTTGGGATGGGAGTGCCATCGAGCCGATACGCACCTGGTTCGGGATCTCGTTCTTTACGCAGCATGTAGTCTCGATTTTGAAGCTGAAATTGGTTCGTGTTTTCCCCAGCTGGGGTTCTATACGCACTCGCCTGCCTAGCTTTTATTTCGCCACGAGGTGCGCGAGCGTCCCATCTCTGACGAATGTTTCGACCATGTCTTTTACGTCTATGCATTCTTCGGTGTTGTGGCCTTTTGTTCTGTGATAGTCACAGTACTTGCTCCGATCAGCATCGTGACGATGCCGGATTACTGGAGGCTTTGGCCATGGGAGCTCCTCAGTAGCAAATATGTCAGTGACGCTTTTGGTAAGTGGCGTCCACCTGGAGTTCCGGTGCGGCTTTACATTATCCCTTTCACCCAATCGGTGCTGTAAGCCGGATGAGGTGTCAAAGTTTACCCTTGACTGCCAAATGCCTTGCTTCCGTTTTTTGTTCAATCGGGCGGTGAGGACGTTGTCCTCTCTCGTCCTCTGGGTGTAAAGGTTTGTGTTCTGCGGAAGGTCTCTACCCAGTTGCTTCTCCGTTTCCGCATAGCGTTTGGCTGCTGTCATGATGCCATCCCATGTGGATGGCATTCCATCTTTACCCGTTAGGGTGCGGATAAGCTCTGGGTCTTGCGCGCCCTGGATGAAGGCTGCGCGAACAAGATCCTCGCTGATATTGCCCAAACTTAACTTCTTTGAGTTGAAGCGAGTGATGAAGTTTGGCAGAGATTCATCTTCTTCCCGTGTGCATTTGAGGATTGTCCATTGCTCCTCGGTATACTTTCGCTGCTGGCTGAAGTGTTGGCTAAACTTCTGCTGGAAGTCTGCCCAGTCGTAAATGTGGTTAACCGGTAAACGATCAAACCAAGCCCTAGCAGCCCCCACCAGCGTCATTTGGAACATGTAACACCACGTGGGTTCCGTCCAATTGCTAACGGTTGCCCCCGCTATGAACCTGTTCAAATGGTCGTCTGGATCAGATAGGCCGTCATATGTGCCTATGTTAGGCATTTGTTTAGCACTTTTCGGGGCAATTGCTTCAGCAATGTCCTTTGCAAATTTGGACGTTCCTGCATTTGTAACGTTTGGTCTGAACGTTTTAGAGAAGTCTCGTGGACTTCCATCTATGCTTTTTGGTTTGAAGGCTTGTCCAAAATGCCTTTTCGGTTGGGTTTCCGTTTCTTTACGCTTCCCTTTTGCCTTATGACGAGGGTTCGCGTCGGAGTCGGATTCCTCCGAGTCATCCTCCCAGTATTCGAATTCGTCGGCCTGTTGCACGGAACGCAAGCGTTCGTTCAACTCAGCCTGGAATTCCTTTTGTCGTGCCTCCGCCCATGCCTTGACTTCGTCGAGAGTCTGGCGGGGGAGTCTTCGTTTTTCAAACTGGGTATCGGTGGATCCCAGTAGGCGGTCATTTACTGCACTTGCCCCTGCTTTAGTAAGTGGGGTAGTGTTCGTAAAATTTACTTCACTTGCTCCGGCTTCGGTAGCCGGAGTAGTGTTTGTAAAAACTGTGTTGCCGGTATTCCCCCCAATAGCTGGGGTTGTGGTTACCGGAATTTCTCTAACCATCTTTTGTATAAAGTTTTGGAAAAACTGGAGAAAATTGTAGTTCTAGCTTTATGCACGGATGGCGCCAATGAAGAAACACTAACCGAACCCCGAGCAGGTTACTGGCAACCTGGGGGTTGGAGAGATGTTTCCCACGAGGGGTTAGACCCTTGGAAGATGGTTCTTCTGATAACCTGCAAAACAGACACCGTGAGCTCGTCACTGAGAAGGGGGGGGTTCCTCCTTGTGACCACCCTCCGGCGTGAGAATCAGACTAGATTGCTCTTTAAATATAAAAGTATATTAAGAGATTGCTAGAGCAGATATCAGGTATATATGATGATAATGTAATAAGATATGATAAGATCCGATGGTCATACCATTTGGGGTATTTATAGCCGAAGGTAGGTTTCCAAGGGGTTTAGCCGGCCCAACACGCTACCAACTGTAACCTATGCACGTGCCCTGCCTGTGAGTGGTGGATAGGTAGCGGCTGACACAGAGCAGGCGTGTCGTGCACTCTTCCTCTTCTGCCAACTACAGGCTAGGCACGTGGTATGGCAGGAGTTGGTGGGTAGGCGGCGGCTATTGGTCACAGTGCTGTGGCGTGCTGTCTGCCATGCTGCTGTCAGTGAGCTGTCGCATTCTTGGTCAGATCTTTTGTCTGTACCTCGTCAGGTATCACACAAAAGATCCTCCATACGGACTGGCTCATTTAGGCGGGAGTTTTCCCCCTCCCGCCTTTGTGCGGGATTGCTCCCGGCTTGGCTCATTCCTTCAGGTGACACTGAACGATTGAGAGCTAAGTGCCTTGTGCGTGTAGCCATGCTGCGCGGGTGGCCTTCCCTAATGGCTTGTATCCGAGGCTGCGGGGACAGGCGGAGTCCTTCACCATTGGGTGGCATTTCCTGCGGGACCAGCTTGCGTACTGCGCGTAAGGACGTCACGTCTCTGAGCATGGTTGGTCCTGCGGATCCAGTTGGTCTCTGCGCAGACGTCCCTGTTTAAGGTGAGTCTTGCGGGTCTAACTGGGCTCTGCTGGGACCTACCTCTTCAGCAAGAAAATCTCATTCCCATTTTAACGGGATAATAAGGTAGTTTGAATATAAAATAGGGCCCCAAAAGCTCCTGTAAGTATAACATTTGATTTAATTGTTCAAATAAAAATTAAAGTTATTTAAAAAAATAACTAATACTATTAATCATTTATGAACATTTAGTGCTGGGGATGACAACCACATATACGGCCACATCATTGTACCCCTAATATAATTTATTTTGAAATAAATTATAGTTATCTGTTATTTTCAAGTTTAAGATATTATATTGAATCACCCCATTAATTTTTTTCTCTCAAATATTTCGAATATATTAGTAAAACTATTAAACTATTAACGCTCACCATTATTCTTATAGACTCTTCAAAATATAGGAGCATAAAAAACAGCATTTCACACTATTCTTTATAATAGTGAACAATTTAGAGCATAAAGCAATTTTAGAGTTTTTTGTGAGTTTGTTGTTGAAAAAAAAACTTGAGATCGATTTTAAAATTAACGGCCTTCTTTTAGTTGTTCTAAACTGCACATGTAAATGGAATAAAATTTTTTTTTATAAATTTTGTAAGTATTATTAATCTTTTTATTATTTAGAATTTAGATTAATTGCTATTAATCTTTTTTATAATATTATTAATCAATGCCTGCTCTTTAAAATTACAAATCTAATAATATGTAGAAATTTAAAAGGATTTGATTCTCAGTCTTCATCATATAATATCCACAGCGATTTGACGGCTTAGTATTGAATGTTTACGTGGATATCATGATCATCTCACATGGAAACCAATCAAATGTAAATAAAAAAAACATCCACACAAGTTGTTTTCTTAATCAAAATTTAAAAATACCTCTGCATAATTTAAACATGGATGGTTAATTAGTTCCCTACTTCCCTCAAACTTATAATACTTAGTATTATTAAAGATAGAATACAATAATTGCTTAACGTACGTTATGTACAATAATACTTATATTCATGAAATTTATCCATGAAATCAGATCACAAGATCTCGAAATCGTCAATGCATATCCAATTACTAACTGGTTCACCGAAATAAACAGTTTTGAATCGTTAATCGATCATTTTTATACTTTTCTTCACGAAAACCATTTTGAGCGTTTTAGTATTTTTGGCTGAGCGTTTTAGTATTTTTTGGCTGGGCGTTTTAGGTTTTTGGCTGAGCGTTTTAGTTTTTTTGCCTTTGAGCATTTTGTTTTTCCCTTTGAGCGTGAGTCGCGTACCTATTGTACGTTAAACAATTATTGTACATTAACCTCACCCAAGTATTATTAAAGATAGAATACAATAATTGCTTAACGTACATTAGGTACAATAATACTTATATTCATGAAATCGATCCATGAAATCACATCACAAGATCTCGAAATCGTCAATACATATCCAATTAATCATTGGTTCACCGAAATAAACAGTTTTGAATCGTTAATCGATCATTTTTTACTTTTCTTCACGAAAACCATTTTGAGGTTTTTAGTATTTTTGGCTGAGCGTTTTAGCTTTTTTGTTGGGCGTTTTAGGTTTTTGGCTGAGCGTTTTAGTTTTTTTTTTTGCCTTTGAGTGTTTTGTATTTTTCTTTGAGCGTGAGTCACGTACCTATTGTATGTTAAACAATTATTGTGCATTAACCTCACCTTTTATGTTTGTATATGCGTAAACTTAAATTATTTTACCTTTTTCGTAGTTGATTGCACATTCCATCAGTGTATATTTGTATTTGAGACATGAAGCTGATTAAATATGTATATATAAATATATAATTCACATTTCAAAGATAGAATTTATTTTTAGATGATGGGATGTATGTTTTTGAATGATAAATGGCAACTCCAAAGGAAGGAAAGTGAGGATATATTAAAATTGTTTAAATATTTTTGTATAACCTTACACATGTATCTAAGGTAGCGCTTGTTATGCAGTAGTTAAAGAGACAATGAAATGATTCATTTCTTGAGAATGAAAAAAGTGGTGTTTAGTTGCTCAATGGAATTGAATCATCCATTACAGAAGGAATTTCATTCCATCAAAATCATTCATTCCAACCTCCCTTTTTTATTCATTCCATTCATTATTCACCTTACTTTCTCAACACCACCACCTAATAACATAAACCACCACCACCACCTTCATCGTCTCCACCGCCACCATTATCGTCGTCGCCGCCACCACCACTACCTTACCACCACCGCCACCGTCGCCGTCACCATTGTCACCGTAACCACCACAACCATTGTCACCGCAACCATTTCCATCGTCGTTGCCTGGCCATCACCGCCAGTACCATTGTCATTGCCTGACCACCACCACCTGACCACCACCACCGTCGCCGCCACCCTACCATCGCCATCACTACCAATGCTACCATCGTTTGACCGCCGCCACCCCTCCCACCACCACCATCACAACCACCTCCCTTGCCTCTTGACCGCCACTACCACCACCGTAGCCAACTCCATTTTCGTCGTCGGGATACCAACACCAACGTCGCCATTGCAGCTTTTTTTTTTGGTAAAAAAATTTACTTTTAGATAAGAGTGTTTTATTAATACTATTTAATTCCTACAATATTTTTGGACACAAAACAACATTCATTTCATTCCCTTAGGTTAACCAAACAAGATAAGGAATGGTAATGATCAATTTCTTTCCCTTGTTTATTCCATTCCTTCTACCATTCCATTCCCCCTTCATTCCATTACATCCAACCAGACATACCCTAAGTCTTTCTCACAATCCCTTTAAACATGTCTCTTAACAAGTCTTAACATGTTAACTTGTTATTAAGCAACTTCATGTTCGAGTTTGTAAAAAAAAGACACAATAAGTTATCTTGTCGTGTTTGTGTCAGTATCTTATGTCATCATGTCTTATCGTGTCATGTCTAACATGTTGTGACAGCCCTAGTTGGATGTGTATTTATTTATTTAAATTCGACACACGTAAAGAATCCGTTTACTTGTACTAGAATATATAACTCACGCCAACATTATAGTAATTTGTATTTTACTGGAAGTAAGTGTAAGATTAAATATATAATTATATATATTTATATATGCCAATATAATCATTTATATTATAATAGATCAAAATATTAACTATACCTTATTATATATTAGTTTGGTAATTGTTGATGGGCCATATTACCTATAATTAACTAATAAAGGGTTTCCCCTTGGGTGTATATAAAGAGAGATTAATATTAACATCATAACCTAATCACACACACATAACAATTTTGTGTGCCTCCTCTCTCCTATAACCGGGTTCCTCTCAATAACCCTAACACCATCCTTAACTATACATCCTAAAGGGGAACTCGACCAAGCTGACAACCATGTCGTCTATATCCTTTTCTGTTGCGGTTACTACTCTCACTGCTGTAACAGGTTCATAGGTTTAATATTTATCATGTTTTATATTGCTTACATGAAAAACTGATCAACATGTGGTATCAGAGCGATGTTGTTTAATCAGTTCTTCATGTTTCCCTAAATCTGGAATTGAACCAGAAGACATGGACTAAAACTCGATAAACCCTAATTTTTTCGGATTCTTTTTCATGTTTTATTACGAAAACAATATATGAAACTGTTTAAAATCGCTAAAATTCATATTTAATAAACCCTGATATTTTCGAAATCTGTTAAAATCATGTTTAAAGATTTCGATTCCAGTTTTTGTATATGGTTAATAATTAAAATTTTCAATGATGTTCTTCGTTCATCATATTTTTTGAAAATTATAACATATTTTGGTTCAAATCTGGATTAAAATCTGTTAAAGTTAATTTATGGATATAATTTTTTGAATCTTGAATTATTTAAAAGTTTTGATATTTACTTAAAAGATTTGAATCCCATTAAAATAGGAAATAGATATAATTGTTAATCCTTTAAAGATTTGAACCAAATCTTATTATTATCCTTTTAGTTTTCGAAATCTGTTTAGGAATCAACTAGTTTACGAAATTATTTGTATGGGTTTTATTATTTTTTTGTGTTTTCAGTTTAATTAAGATAATATTATTTTTTTGGATTTTAGAGTTCTCGGATTTTAAATTATATCGCCTTGTACGGGTTTTTTTTGGAATGGTTTTTCAATCTTCTTCCCGCAAACACGCTAATTTTCCGAAAACTCATTACTTTACCCAAAAACCCATAATACTCGAAAACATATTAACCAAGAACCCATTTCATCCGAAAACTATAATTTACCCGAAAACGTTATTTCTCGAAATCCTTAATTTTACCCAGAAAGTTTTTACTATTAACTCATTAAAATGTTTTGTAGATACATAAATATTAAAAAATTTTACAAAACATAAAGGCTTAACTTGAATGAACTTTTGATGTATCACTTCTGCCCAAAGGTGATGAGTTACATTTACCATATCATTCAAGTCTAACTGAAAGCTTTTGTTAGTTTTTGCCTAACATAATATAAATGTCTCACTTCTGCCCAAAGGTGATGTGTTACATTTTTATTCAGCAAAATTAGCATGTGCATAATTAAAATAATTGTCTCACTTCTGCCCAAAGGTGATGTGCTACAATTATTTTGCACACATACTTAAATAAAATTTAATTCTGCCCAAAGGTGATTTATTTTTTGTTTAAGTAGAACTTTTAATTATAGTCTATTAGTTTGATGTTAATAATAGACATATCACATCTTCAATAAAATATAATGATCCTCACATTAATGATCCTTCATTAATCTAATGATCATAAATTTTAATATGTATTATCTTAAGATCCAATAACATTACTCACTATAATTTTCTTCTATAAATAGCTATCTTATCCAAATCATCCACTCTAATCTCAAAACATAATTGAATTTTGTCTCATAAAGAGTTTTAATAACATTTAGCTATTCTCAATTTTAATTATCCATTAAGACATGATATGACTATCCTACTGCTCTTTCTAATAACAATCATTCAATTGAAAACTAGAGAATAACAAATGGAATGAGTCAATCATAATGTCTCTTACGATAATGATAATCAAGAACTTATATAAATAAATGTTATCACTAGAGTTATTCTAGATTTAGTTTTTCCTAAGACTAATCAAAATAACTCTTAAGATTCATGCACTTCTTAAAAATTCTAACTATAATGTTAAATGGTATTACTGAATACATCATAATGTACAATCATGACCCATAAAATTAAGGGCTCACATGTGAAATTAAGTACAATATCCTAGTACATTACATACTAAATTTTCAATAGTACAATTTGATGTCTTAAAAATCAACTATAACACTCAGAAGTTCCAAAGGAAAATGAGTGTGTTGATCAGCAACATATGTACAAGAAAAGAAGCATCTGGTACTAGAAAATAAGATGTTATTCAACTCACTACCACTAAAACCTAAAAGAGGATCATTATAAGGTTCATAGACAAAATACAAATATTACTTCCAGCTTTAAGTTCTCTAAGAAGAAGTCTCATTACAAAAATATGTCATTAGATTAGGCATAGGCATTACAAGATTATCCATAATTCAAAAGAACAACTGGCTAAAATTAATAGTTATATATTAATGATATTTAAGTCTGTTAACCTAATATTCTCATTAACACATGATTGGTTGAGTCTAGTTCTATATGTTTACCCCAAAACCAACAAATAACTAACATGAGGGTTAGTGACAAATTTAAATGTTAAGGTTATTAGAACCATGATAAACTGTCTTCAAATTACGCTTTATGATACCTTAAATATTCTGGAGATTAATCAGAATTTAGTATCAATACTTAAGCTACATTATGACAGTTATAAGGTTTGCATAGCCAACATAAAGTCACTATTACCTTAAACTCTCATATGATTTGTTATCAATATTTGGATTTAAACATTTATAAAATACAATTAGATGAAACTATATATTTTCACAACTTTTGTTATCATGCAAATAAATATGTAACCAAAGACAAATGAGACATATAAAATTCATCCATTAAAACCAAAGTTCATGAGAAATCATGACGTGGTTAATGAGGGTGATTTTTCATATAATCTCATTCTTAGTATTTTAAATCATGTGTTAGATGCCCTAAATATTGTGTGACTTAAGAAATAAGTATGAGTCCACCAGAAGTTATATTTCACTTACATTAGTGGAACTTATTCATACGGAATATTCAGACATAATTATTTTATCATTTAAAAGATTATTTACTTGTATCTAATCTATCTTCTATCATTTATGGTCCAAGGTCAAGAAATCCATTCATATATATACTTAATATGATTTCTTCTAAATATGTCCCTAAGTTTACTATGACATCTGGACGTAAATGAAATTAAATTAAGTCTAACATATATATAACAGATTCCCATGTCACGTACATCATTGAAACTTCCCTTGTATTTTTTCTAGAGATATTAAAGATCAGTAGGAGCCTTAAGTGTCTCAGTCATAACTTACAAGATTTGCAAGAGGTGGGGGAGTGAAAACTTTATATTATCTCAATTACACCTCTTGTACAAGACACTGCTCCATCACAACACTATTATATCACAACTTATCTCTTTAGAATTTACAATCTCTTACAAAAGTTTCATTGTTGCTTAAAGTGGGCAAATTCGGATTTCTTACTAAACTAATCCTCAACAAGAGAAACTCCAACAACTTATATTATTAACTTGTTTCTCTGTTAGAATCTACTGGTCTATAAATATTGACCCTAAGCATGTTAATTTCCTAACTGTTTCTAAGGTCAGTGGGAGCAGTAAAAGTCTTTACAATGACTTGTTAGAAGTACAAGAGGCGGGGGGGGGGGGAGTTATTAAATTTTACTCCAAATTTAACTCCAATTACACCTCTTGTACACCATACTGCACCAACTCTTACACACTTAGAATCCTGAAAATGATAGCAACCTAACCAAGAGTTAATCCATAAAACCGAGGCTTTTAAAATTACACAATAATCAACTCAGGAGGCCATCTAGGTTTTAAAACCTACTAACATTGATGATTATGTAACCTCCATAACTAAAGTTGAAATGGATGTTGAAGTTTAATGATCCTACCCCTTATAATTAAACCATTAGCATCAATCATAATTGACTCCATAAGTCAGGATAATGTTTTAAGATTTGGTTGAATCACCTTAGAGTGTTCATAACTAAACTAAATCCCAATACGAAACGTTAAGACAATAAGAAGCACGATTGATTGTTAAAGGTTATATTCAAGGATAAACTAATTATCAAAGAATCTTCTTACCTATATTACAAAAGATTTCTTTAAGGATCGTTATTGTTCTAGTAGCTTACAATAGTTAAGAGCTACATCATATGAACATTAAAACAACTTTCCCTAACAATCAACTTACATATTTATATGTTCATAAAACAACCTAAAAGTTATAAACTGAAGGTCAAAGAATATTTAGTTTATAAGTCAATAAAATCCATATATGGGTTAATGCAAACATCAAAATATGATGAAATATTTATACAATTATTTTCATCAAAAACAAGTGGATTAATGTATCTACCTCAAGATGAGTGGGAGCAACTAAAAACAAACTTGTCCTTATATAGATGACATTCTTCTGACAAGTATATGTTACATGAGTCAAAGCATTTTCACACATACTTTGATATTATAGATCTCAGAGATATTCCTTACACATGTAACAAACAATATTGCTCTACTTTAGAGGATAATAGGAACACATAGATTATTTCCTTATGCTTCATTAAGTATAAGCCTTATATAAGTTCAAGTCTATACTCGTTTAGATATTACTCAAAATTGCAACACACTAGATATGTCTAGATTAATGTGAAGCATCTAAAAGAGTACTAAGATATCTTTGAAAGAAACGAAAGACTTAATTTAAAAGAAGAAGTGAGAATTCAAACCGGTAGATTACTCTAAACTTTGTTCTATTCAAAGATAAGAAAATGTAATTTTCGGAATATATTCTTATGTCAGTAGACAAATCTATCTCATGAAGGAGTCATAATGAACTGATAACAACAACCTAAGTCATAACGACATAATATTTTGATTAATTACAATGTTGCAATTATATAACACTGATCACTTGCATATATGAATTAGTTATCTTATTTTTAACTTTGCGCACATAACTACTTTTGTAAATAAAATAACATAATAATTATAACTAAGGGAAGAAGCATGTTGAATGAACATTGTGTAACCAAAACACCAAACTGCTAAAAACGTGTGGTACCGAGAATAAGTTGCCAGGATCATAATACTTGGTCATCGACTAGGAGGGTGAGGCACCTAGCTTGATAACTCTTGGACGAATTCTGTTGGCCTGCTAAAATTTCATCACTAGTGATGGAAAGTGGTGGGATGAGGTGGCACATCCCCATTGGGTTTTACAAGTGATGGGTGTGGAACCACCCCCACCCCCCTAAGAAAGCTTTGAAGCTAGTCGAGTAAATTCCATGTTATTCGACTAAGATGAAGTATTAAGCATAGAAAGTTTGTTATTGTATGCAAAGGTAATTGAGGTAAATATACTTAGATCACATTGTACGTGATAGTGGTATGTGTGTCATTTGCTTTGAAAATTTGCCGTGTACTACTCCTGGCTATTGTGACATCTTATACACATGCATCTTGTCCGTCAACAAGTGATAGATTGGTACATAACGGATGTCCTACCTCAAATATTATAAGTGTGTTTTGGAAGCATTGGTGTTGGATTATATGAAACTCCATAATTAAGTGTAGTTGGATGAGAACATTTAGGATTGTTAATCTCCCAGGAAGTTTCTATTTGGGTAACAATAACAAACGTGTGACTCTTTGTAGGCAAAACAAACTATTGGGGTGGTATTAGGGGACATTTTTGTTTAAAAGGATACAAAGCCACTTATTTCATGTTTACGATGATGTGGTGACGTTGTTGAGGATGATGAGTTTAGGGCCTTTCTTTGACGTTGTTGAGGATGATGAGTTTAGGGCCTTTCTTTCTGTTGGTCAACAACCAACAAAAGAAAATCATTCAGTTAGATGCTACTCATATATAAAATGGGTTATGACACCTTATACAAATCTCACATTAACGTCAATGAAGAAACACTAAGTGACCCCGGCAGATTATGGATAATCTTAGGGTTAAGTAGATGTTTCCCACGAGGGTTAGGTCCGGCAAAGATGGTTATTCTTCTTGACCTGCAAAACAGACACCGTGAGCTCGTCACTGAGAAGGGGGGGGTTCCTCCTTGTGACCACCCTCCGGCGTGAGAATCAGACTAGATTGCTCTGAATATAAGTGTATATTAAGAGAAATAGCTAGAGAAGATAAGATAATATGAGATGATATATGATGATGATACCGTTCCAAGGTGTTGGAGTATTTATAGCCGAAGGTAGGTTTCCAAGCAGGTACGGCCAGCTGTATAATATTCCTTTTCCACCAACTACGGGCTATGTACGTGCCACGATAGGAGTTGGTGGGTAGGCAGCGGCTGATAGTGACGTGGCCGGCTGTATACTATTCCTTTTCCACCAACTACAGGCTATGTACGTGCCACGATGGGAGTTGGTGGGTAGGCAGCGGCTGATAGTGACATTTCGTACTAGAGGATGTTCCTCCTCGTACTATTGTCGGTGAGCTGTCACCCTGTGATTGGTTCATGGGCTGCTTTGGTCAGATCTTGTCTATTTTGACCATACCTTGGCAGGTATAGTACAAAAGATCTTCCAGAAGCGTACGGACTGGCTCTTTTGGGCGGGAATATTTCCGCCTTGCTCATTCCTTCTTCAGGTGACATTGCTGAAGTATAAGAGTTAGTGCCTTATGCGTGTAGCCTTATCGTTAGTGCGGGTAGCCTTCCTTCTTGGCTTGTACCCATAGCTGCGGGAACAGGCAAGGTACTGTACCAAGGGAGGCTTTCCTGCGGGAACAGCTGGCTTACTGCGTATAGGGTCTTCATCTCTCTTGAGCATGGTGGGTCCTGCGGAACCAGTTAGTCTTTGCGCAGACGTACCTCTTCAAGGTGTGTCTTGCGGGTCCAACTGGGCTTTGCGGGGACCTACCTCTTCAAGTCCCCCCAGTCCATTGTTCTTCTCATGAATTGTTGAGTGAGGTGAACTTTTGGACTTTAAACAAGGGCTTTTAAAGAGGTTTTTGTTTTTTAAGGTTTTCCGTGGGGATTCTTCCCGCGGTATTCCTAATGTCACTTATAGAAATTCCCGACTTTTCTGCCTGATCTTTGGTTATGATGCGGGTAGGTGTTTAACCTCTTCGCAAGTCGGGAGCGTTGCATTTCACTTGTATAGACTTCACGAGGTTTTGGTAGTTTTGGACATAGTGATCAGTTATGTTAAACTACCAATTCCACCTTGAAGTTTCAAACAATCTAGTTCTCAACGTTCCCGCCATGCGGAGGTGTTATTTCCCTTTCCGCAAGCATGGCCCACAAGATCCTTCTTGGCTTCAATTCCCTGCAAGTGCTAAGTATGTGAAGGGTTTCGCCTTGACACTGTACTCGCACTTGTCTTATGGTTTTTTGCTTCCCAAGGAAGGGGGTATATTCCCTCTTATTTTTGAATCGTTTTGAAATTCGAAGAGTTGGTGAAAGGATAAGAACAGTCCAAACTGTTGAAGGGACGTTAGCGTCTTCCGACTGTTTCTTCTGACAGTTCAGGATGTGCAGGAAGTTATGGCGATGTGACAGTATATGGTCATTCCAGACGCTTTTTCAGGCGCGTGGGCGCGAGTTTTCGGGCGCTGTGGGCGCGAATTTTACGGCACACGTCTTTTTGACAGCTATTGCCAGCTTGCGCTTTCCACGTGTCGCCATTTCATTGCACCTGCGCTTCCTCTCTCCTCCGCATTAAATTCATCGCATTCATTGCGATGAGTATATAAAGGGGGGAGAGGGTGCATTTCAATTCACACCTTCACTTCACTCTTCTTCTAAGCGTTTCCGGCGAATACTCTAACTTCTCTGTCGAGCATTCTCCTGAAATCGTTCTCTTTCCTACCTTAAAACATGTCTTCCATTCATGATTCTGAGGTTACTGCCGAAGAGTCCGACGTATACCCTGAGAACCCGATGTCCACGTCTGACAAGGACGACAAGAGTACTGCTGGCGAGTGCCAGTGTGCTCTTTCTGTCGATTTGTATCACTACATCGTCAAGAAGTTCATGCTCGAGCCCTACGAGCCTGAGTTTCCAGAGCCTCACCAGACGGTGTATGATGCCCCCAAGGGCAAGATAGGGGTTTATGCCTCATTCTTCATGTATGGGAATCTCAGATTCTCATTAACGAAGTTTGTATACCGTGTTTTGGAGAAACACGGTGTACACTTGACGGAGGTGCACCCAATGGCGATCGCTAAGGTCCGCCATTTTGAATGGGTGTGCCACATTCTGGGCATTGAGCCCCGTGTCGACCGCCTGATGACCTTCTACTCCTGGAGGTGCATCCAGGGCTGGTATACCTTGGTCACTCGGATCAAGGGTTTGAAGATCTGCGCTACCGAGCACAGTCTTCGGTCTTGGAAACGGGAGTTCTTCTACATCTCTGCCCGCGTCGTCCCCATTGCGATGGCGTTCAAGAACGGGAGAGCACTCCCCAACCTTCACGCCTCCAACTATCAGTAGACGGAATGGTTTACCAAGGTCTCCCAGATCCAGACTCCGGTTTACCGGTTTGCGGAGTCTGGGATGGTGATGCTCGGGATGAGCCGGGTATGGAAGGATGCCGGTTCTGGGACGCCGCAAGTACCTATCATCCTCGAATACGGTTTGAATTCTACTCCCTACGGTTGCTCCATCTTTTGTTCTGATTTAGGGTTTTTCTTCTAACTGTTTTTCTTTTTATTTTCAGAGGGAAACAACTTACAATCGCTTCTGCAACCGCGGGAGACTGGTGGTCCCGCTCGACTGGGTACTCGTGATCTCGACGAGAACGAGTTGCCCATTTTGGAGCAGACGGCGGATAGGTTCGTGGAGGTCTACCCGCTGGGCCACGAGATTTTGAGCGCCACGCGGCCAGGTAAGGGATTCTTTAATCCTCGCCCTCAGCATGCTCAGACTTCTGCTGGAGTTCCTCTAATTTTGTCATCTTCTGATGAGGAATCCGCAGATGGGCCTATCTTCGTGAGGAAGAAGAAAGCTGCCGCCGTGAAGGGCAAGGCGAAGGTTACCTCCGCCGTCGACCTAGGAGATCAGTCTGACTCCGAGACTGAAAGCGAGGGGGCAGCGGGGAACCCTGGTGGTGGTGAGACAATTGTCTCGGAGGTTGGGACAGTTGTCACCTCCGAGCAACCAAGTTCTACGACGGTGGCTGGCGTGAAGAGGCCAGTTCCATCGGGTTCATCCCCGCCCGTCAGAACTTTCAAGATTAAGAAAACCCGTAAGTATACTTTTATTTATCTTTCCCGCATTTCTTTCCGCCATTGTTTTTAATATTTTGTTAATCTTCATGCAGGCATGGATGCAACAGCATTCCAAAGTGGTGCGGGAACCGCATTCCAAAGTGGTGCGATGACCCAGGCGGCTACGCCTGTTTGCAGTGTTGGTTCAGTTGCTCATCCTGTTGAGGCAACTGTTTCAATTGTGGCGTCATCTCCGCCGGCTGTCAGTGCCATCTTCACTGCATCCTTCACTGAGCCGGCGGTGATTTTTTCTGCGGGCTCCTCCGCAGTGGCGGCCACGGTTGTGAGTTCACCTCCAGTGAGTTCACCTCCGATGGTTTCTACCGCGGCGGCTTCTACCATGCCTCCTCCGGCACCGGCGACTACCTCGTCCATGGCCGGTTCCTCAGGTATGTCCAGGGTTGGGGCTTCTAGCCAATCTTTGCCTCCTTCCCATCTCTTTGACCTCTTGGATGGATATCCCTTAGGTTCAGGTGATGGGTTTGGTGGCTACCGGCCTGTTACCGACCCTACTGGTGCGTGGGGTTATTTTGGCCTATCATTTATTTTTATCAATTTTTCCTAACTGTTTTTTGTTTTTGCAGTTTCAGATTCCAATGAGGTGTATGTTCCACGGTGGAACATCCGCCGGGGAACAACCCTTCGAACGGCTGTGGACTGCGTTGAATGGGCGCGCCACGCCGCCCCAAGCGGTGCGTTAGGGGAGGCCATGGCTAGCTACCAGGAGAGTAGGCTAACCAACGAGCTCTGAATCCTCCTTGCCCGGATGCAGCCGCGCGTCGAGTTGCTCTGTCGTGAAAACGACAAGTTAAAGACAGCGCGTAGCCTGGAAGTGGCTCAGGCGCGAGCGATCCGGGGGGAAAATAAGAGACTTGCCGCCATTGCTGCGGAGAAGGAGAAGGCCTTCAAGAACCTCGAGGTCGAGGTTCAGGCTCGGCACGAGGCCCGTTCCAAGGCTACCCAAGCTGTTAACGAACAGCTTCGGTTGGCCAAGGAAACTGCTCGGAACGCGACCGAGAGGGCCACCAAGGCTGAAGCTGTTGCTGAGCCTCTACGCACTGAAAACGAAGAGCTTAAAGCCAAATTAGAGAAGCTCCAGCAGGCTCATGATGCCTTGGCCTTAGAAGACGCCAAGAAGCTCCAAGAGCTTCTGGATCAGAAGGGTATGCTTGACCGCACTGGGCGTAAGCTGAAGGGCGTTGAAGAGGCTGCTGCTAAGGATGTGTTGCTCGCCAACCTTAACAAAAATGAAGCCGAACGCGCTCGTGATCAAGCTCAAGCTGCCCTCCAGGAAGCTCTGATCACCAAGGAATGACTTCTACGAAAAGCGTTGTCGCGGGTATGCGAAATTCCGTAACTTCTTTACGCTTTTCTTCATACTTAGAAAAGTTTGATACATATATTTTTATTTTGTAGGTTGTGCATCGGATTTTCACGAACACATCATATGACGATGCTATGAGCGCAGCCCTCAACGCTTCTCATGAGGATGGGGAAAAGGCTGATTTTCTGCTTGGTCTGGGGTTTGTTGAGAAGGGCATCCCACCTTCCAACTTCCCTCTTTATGACGTGGACACTGAAGCTGCTTACGACCAAGCAGTGAACCAGTATGCTGCCTTCCCGCATCCGGTGGTGGAGAAGGTGAACGAGATTGCTGCTGCTGATGATGGGCTAACTATTCTCAAGGCTTTCCTTGAACCGCCACAGCCAACTGATGGTGCAGGTTCAAGTGGATTTGGAGGGAGTGGTCCTGAAGTTTGAACCTTGAGATCCTTCCCATCATTAGGATAGATTTATATATTTGTAGGCGGGTAGATACCCAGCCATTCTTGTTTGAATTTTTATGGAATATAAATGTTTTGTTAATGTCTTGCCTTGTAAACCTTATATGTTGTGCTCATACATATTTTAGTTTAACTTAACAATTTTCTAAGTGTTTAGGATAAGTTAACCTGTCAACGTGGTAGATAATAAGTTCAAGTTTTGCTTCCTCTATCATGATTGTGCGGGTAAGACCGTCACTTTCACTTAGTAGGATGGCCAAACTTTACCTATATCTGACCTGCCTGTGAAGGTTTTCCTCATCTTTTCCTTAGAAATTTTTACCGTTTTTATGTTTATGCGGGTTTTGCCGCCTTCCACACGCAATGACTTACTTCTTTCCACACTTATTTATGCGGTGAATACCGACATATCAGTCTGGAAAGTTCATAAGTATAAAGGTAAGGCTATCAACACAATGTGATAGAGGAGAATCATTTCCATTAGAAGTGGCTCTAGGCATTTTCTTTACAAGTTTGGAATTGATCTACATGTAACATTTGCGTAATTGAGCTCCATTCCATGTTCTTGGGATGGGGGTGCCATCGAGCCTTTCGAGCCGGTATGCGTCTTTTCCCAAAACTTCTTTGATAATGTATGGCCCTTCCCAGGCCGGGGCCAGCTTTCCTGGGCGCTCTTGGTTCGAAGCCTCGTTGTTACGCAGCATGTAGTCTCCGATATTGAAGTTGTAGAGTTTTACCCGCGTGTTGTAGTATTTTTGCATTTGTCGCTTGTAATTCTCTTCACGCGCTGCGGCTAAGTCTCCGCGTTCTTCGGTTAGCATAAGGTCTAACCTTCTTTCCGCATCATTGTCTTCTGGTGGAGTCAAGACCCTTGGTGAGGGTAGACCAATTTCGACTGGGACCATGGCTTCAGTGCCGTAGGTGAGGCTGAACGGGGTTTCTCCCGTACTTGCCTTTTTCAGCGTTCTGTTTGCCCAAAGGACGTGTGGAACTTCGTCCACCCAGCCGGATCTATGTTCCAAGAGTCTTTTCTTTATGCCGTCGACGATGCTCTTATTTTCTCTTTCCACCTCACCATTACCCTGCGGGTGCGCCACTGAGGTAAAGGTGTGGGTGATTTGGAGTTCTTCCAGCCATTTCTGTAGCTTCTTGTCAGCAAAGTTGGTGCCGTTATCGCTCACCAAATTCTGGGGAATACCGGTGATCATCGCTACACCCTCAGCTGTTGGCCACCCCATCATGCCGTGGACTGAAGATACCACGGCATTGAATCTTGTCATCCCGTCTCTCCCGAAGAGAATGTCGTATGTGTGGTGTGGCTTCCTCATTACGACGAAGTCCACGTCTTCTGTGCGGGAGTGTTTCCCGTCCGTGAGAGTGACGGGGAAAGATAGGATACCCAGGGGGTGTTTGTGCTGCCATCGAACCCTTCCATCGAGGAGTAGACCGTTTCCAGGCGTTCTTTGTCTTCGTCGTCTAGCTTGTCGAAGAACTGCCTGTACATGACCGTTGACGAAGCGTCGTTATCAGCAAGAGTGCGGGAAGTGATGTAGTGCCCCAGCTGGCTTTTGATGACTATAGGGCCTTCTTTGTTGGGCCCTCCTGGCACTCGCGGGAAGCGCACTTCAGCTTCCTTCCACTCACATGGTTCTGTCGTTCGTCGTTTTCTTCCTCTGACGTTACCATGAACCATGTGAATGCTGATGTCGACGGGCTTTCGTCCGTTGCCCTTGTACCGATTATCATTTCTCCCCCATTCTTGATTGATGCCACAAGGTGTGTAAGTTTTCCATCTTTGACGAATGTTTCGACAATATCCTTCAAAGATGTACACTCCTCCGTGTTGTGGCCCTTGTCCCGTGGAAGTCACAGGATTTGCTCTGATCAGCGTTATGGCGCTGTCGGATCATTGGAGCTTTTGGCCATGGGAGTTTCTCAGTGGCAAATATCTCTGTGACGCTTTTGGTGAGTGGCGTCCATCTAGGATTCTGGCTTGATGAGTGCGTGTTATCCCTTCCGCCTAATAGAGGGCGAGAGCTGGATGAGGTGTCAAAGTTTACCCTTGACTGCCAAATACTGAGCTTCCTCTTCTTGTTTTGTCAGGCGGTGCGGACATTATTCTCTCTGGTCCTTTGCGTGTAGAGGTTTTTACTCTGGGGAAGATTCCTACCCAGTTGCTTCTCCGTTTCGGCAAAGCGTTTAGCTGCCGTCATGATGGCATCCCATGTGGATGGCATGCCATCTTTACCCGTCAATGTGCGGATAAGCTCTGGGTATTCGGCACCCTGGATGAAAGCGACGCGAACGAGATCTTCACTTATGGTGCCCAGACTCAGCTTCTTTGAGTTGAAGCGAGTGATGAAGTCTAGCAAAGATTCATCCTCCTCTCTAACGCATTTGAGGATCGTCCACTGCTCTTCAGTATATTTTCTCTGTTGACTGAAGTGCTGGCTGAACTTGTGCTGGAAGTCCGCCCAATCATAGATGTGGTGGACCGGTAGATGGTCAAACCACGCCCTGGCCGCTCCGACCAGCGTCATCTAGAACATATAACACCACGTGGGTTCCGTCCAGTTGCTGACGGTTGCCCCCGCTATGAATCTGTTCAAGTGATCGTCTGGGTCGGATATGCCATCATAAGTGCCGATGTTGGACATCTGTTTGGCACTCTTCGGGCCGATTGCTTCCGCAATGTCCCTTGCAAACTTGGACGTTCCCGCATTTGCAACAGTTGGCCTGAAAGTCTTGGAGAAGTCACGTGGGTTTCCCCCCGCGTTCCTTGGCTTAAAGGTTTCTCCAAAATTTCTTCTCGGCTGGAAGTCTGCTTCCTTACGCTTCCCTTTCGTCTTATGACGAGGGTTTGCGTCACTGTCAGATTCTTCCCACTCATCATCCGAATACTCGCAATCATTGCTCATGTTGAGCTGTTGTCGAGTGCTTCCGAATTCGTCATTAGCCTGTTGGAGTGAACGTAAACGTTCATCCAACTCAGCTTTGAATTCTTTTTGACGTGTTTCCGCCCAAGCTTTAACTTGATCAAGTGTTTGGCGGGGGAGCCTCGTCTGTTGTTTTTCCAACTGGGTATCAATGAATCCAAGGGGCGGATTGTTTACTGCACTTGCCCCGGCTTGGGTAACCGGGGTAGTGTTCGTAAAAATTGTGTACTCGCCTGTGTTCCCCCCAGTAGCTGGGGTTATGGTTACCGGAGTTTCTTGGTCACTCGTTGGCCTTGGCATCGGAGTAACCTTAACCATCTTTCCAGAGGTTTTGAAAAAACTGAGAAAAAGAATTAGTTCTAACTTTTATGCACGGATGGCGCCAATGAAGAAACACTAAGTGACCCCGGCAGATTATGGATAATCTTAGGGTTAAGTAGATGTTTCCCACGAGGGTTAGGTCTGGCAAAGATGGTTATTCTTCTTGACCTGCAAAGCAGACACCGTGAGCTTGTCACTGAGAAGGGGGGGGGGGGTTCCTCCTTGTGACCACCCTCCGGCGTGAGAATTAGACTAGATTGCTCTGAATATAAGTGTATATTAAGAGAAATAGCTAGAGAAGATAAGATAATATGAGATGATATATGATGATGATACCGTTCCAAGGTGTTGGAGTATTTATAGCCGAAGGTAGGTTTCCAAGCAGGTACGGCCAGCTGTATAATATTCCTTTTCCACCAACTACGGGCTATGTACGTGCCACGATAGGAGTTGGTGGGTAGGCAGCGGCTGATAGTGACGTGGCCGGCTGTATACTATTCCTTTTCCACCAACTACAGGCTATGTACGTGCCACGATGGGAGTTGGTGGGTAGGCAGCGGCTGATAGTGACATTTCGTACTAGAGCATGCTCCTCCTCGTACTATTGTCGGTGAGCTATCACCCTGTGATTGGTTCATGGGCTGCTTTGGTCAGATCTTGTCTATTTTGTCCATACCTTGGCAGGTATAGTACAAAAGATCTTCCAGAAGCGTACGGACTGGCTCTTTTGGGCGGGAATATTCCCGCCTTGCTCATTCCTTCTTCAGGTGACATTGCTGAAGTATAAGAGTTAGTGCCTTATGCGTGTAGCCTTACCGTTAGTGCGGGTAGCCTTCCTTCTTGGCTTGTACCCATAGCTGCGGGAACAGGCAGGGTACTGTACCAAGGGAGGCTTTCCTGCGGGAACAGCTGGCTTACTGCGTATAGGGTCTTCATCTCTCTTGAGCATGGTGGGTCCTGCGGAACCAGTTAGTCTTTGCGCAGACGTATCTCTTCAAGGTGTGTCTTGCGAGTCCAACTGGGCTTTGCGGGGACCTACCTCTTCAGTCAACAAGAGTGATACTATAACATAAGCTAGGAATGTTTAGGCTCGGATGCTTGTAATAAATTTCACACACATTAGTTGTGAATGTGAGAAGAATTGTGCAATTAAGCTTGTGGGACAACATATTCTTATCCTCTGTGTAGTAGGTAAACATGTTCGCCAAGGGACAACATATTCTCTTATGAGGCCTATGTGGAAATTGATACCATATTGTTACATGACAACAAACATGATCACTCTTTAGCATGGTAGTCAAATATAAATTGTTGTACTTCAACCGTTTCCATTATAGTATAATAATAAGTTAAAGTCTTAGCCAGTTGATAAAAGTAATCTTCTTAGACCATTGGTTTTAGTCTCACCTTTTGTGTTCGTGGTTTCGTTTTCTTCTCATTTACAGCCAAATTTTTCGTTAAAAGATCAAAATGACATTTGTTAAACAAGAAAAAAAAACAAGTCAACCTAAACTCTCACGTACACTTGGCAAGCAGACAAAACAATTTACAACCTCTTTAATTAACATTACAATACTCGTTTGCATGTTTTGACTCATCGCCTAACCCGCACAACCCGTCACTTTTCCAGGCTTAGTTGAATATGATCAAAGTTAGTTGCACAAAACCGGGTTTTCTTTATCAGGTTTTGACCTATTCGGTCTGGTTTAATCGTGTTAGAAACGGTTTGAAATCACAGGTTATGAAACCATATATAACCGGTGGATATGATTGAGTATAGAACCGGTTCGTCAATACCCAGTTCCGGGTTTTTTTCTATAGGTTTTTTTTTCCTGTGCACCACTAATCAAAGTTCACACATCTATTGTCAGAAAAATCGGGTGGGAAGCGTGAGGCTATTTTTTGGACAGAAGCTCAGTAATGTGACTGATTTGTTTGTAGTAATGGGCTACTTATATGGGCCCTTATTTAATGGATCAGAGTTGTTGGGTTCAGCAGTTGAGCATTTCAATTTGCGTAAATGTTTCCGGATTTTTTTAATAAATAATATTGTTAACATTCTGAATGTATGTATACAATATTATAATTATAATTTCATTTTTACAAGACTGTAAGTATTCATAGTATTTAATTACTCAAGGTAATTTTTAGCCAATAAAACTGACTGGATTAAACATAAGATAGTGTACCATCAATCATCAATGTGTTAACTGATGTTCATTTTATATTTATAGAAAATGATCATGATCATTTAAGCAATAAACGCATTTCAGAAAATAAAAATTGGAAGGCCTCGTATAACATCTAACTTATCGTACAAACAGATAGCATGTGTTTTACTCATGAAGAATTCACAACTAACTGATAGCATGTGTTTTGCACATGAAAAATTTACAAATTTGTTTTTGGTTGTCCGCATAAAAACTTCTCAAGACATCATTGCTCTCACTTAAGCATGTTTAACTGTGAAATTCTTCTTTTATTCAGTCATTATGCCAAAAAACACGTTTGTGATATTGGTGTCACACTCATGTGTTTATTTAGTAGTCGTGAGACCATTTTAATTTTTTTATACATTTTTTTATGATAGACGGGTGTGAATAGTTGTTACTAAAACAACGATAAATTTGAACAAGTTGACTATTAGACATAAGACTTAAAAATAAGATTGGGTTTTAAGTGACACGACATATAGGTTTGATTCTTTTATGCAAGTTAATTGCATGAATTACATATTCATTGAAACTGATTATAGACCAAAAGAAATACCTTTTAAACCATAGGATATTTGGCTGTGATCTTGATAATATGAAACTGAAAACGTACATTATTTTCACTCATTTTGAATTCACTTTTGAGATAACAAAGAACCCATTTTTAGATGATAATCGTAAAACACCACTTTTCAAAAAACTGTATGAAAGTGTCTTTTTTTTCCTTTCAAAAAGTTTTATTTATAATAATAATTGGTTGAAGTAACTTGAGCTCCAAAGCATCGATTACAAATCGAGTTCAAGCTAGAACTTGGTTAACACCAAATAGTAAAAACTGTTAATAGTAATAACTATTGTAGCGATAGATAAATTGATTATGGGAGTTTGACGTTAAAGAATTCTAGAATCATAGATTTAAGTTGTTTTACGTAATTATGTCAAAACATATAAATTTGCAATGTTATATCAAATATAAAAGCTAGTTATTATACGTATCAATTTCAGGGTTAACTTATCCTACACTAAGTGGTATGCATCATACTCATACCTATTAAGAATGAAAATATATAAAATTGTCAAAAGGTTTAAAAAATTAAAAACACATACTATATTACTATTAGTATTGAATAAATATAACAATTGACTTTATGTGTGATGAAAGATATGATAAATAATTATTTCACCAAAATGTGAAAGAAAGTAAAAGCTACTCAACCAAAGAAATTTATTTAAAAAAAAGCTTTAACATTTTTTAAACAGGTGTTATACATTTTGTTCAATTTTAAGTTTAAAAATCAATAAACCAAAACTCCAAAAGTAATGCAAAGATCACGTTAATTGAACATTTGAAAGGAAAATAAGACCACCATCTCTTGTTTGTTGCCATTGCTTTCAGTTAAAGGAACCGCCCAAATCCACAATTCATTTTAAGGAACCACCATCTAAAGAGATAACATATAAAAGAACATATATTTCTATAAGTAGAGACAAAGAATCATACTCGTATCATTTCTTTTTAAACTTTTCTAAAGTTTGTACAAACACAACTTTATATGTCGTATCCTGTAATTTGTGTAATGATCAAACTTTATTAGAACATAATCATACTAGAAAATAGGTGTTACTAAAGACAAGTTATTAATCATGTTTGTAAATCATAATCATTTAACATATCCACTAAAACACTAGTAACATGATAATCAAAAGTCACTTTTTTTTTTCAAATAACCTCGTTAGTAAAAACTAAGAATAAAGAACGTGAATAACGTTTGTGTTTTTAATACACACATGGATAAAGAAAACCTAGTTTAGCAATTACTTAACCATGTTATCATTTATCATAGTTTACATTGATGATATTAGTGTCATCAACTCATTTTAGTTCATCAAAATTTACCTAAGACATAAGGTAAATAAGAATAAAAATTAACACGAGTAAAATTGTATGGAGTACTCACTCATTATGCATACTCTTGTTTAGTGCATTAACAGATCTGAGGTTTATGGTGGCAATGCCCCTTGTTTAATGCATTAACAAATACTCATTCATATTTGCATGTAAATTGATCATCAGTTGTAATTATCAACAATTAACAACTACTGATCAATCGTAAATCCAGTGGAGAATGGTCTAGTAACCACACCTTAGTGATAACTTAACATCAACAACTGGGTTGACGGTGGCAACTAAGTATCCATTTACAAAGTCTTCTGTTGAGGAGTTTTCGTTGATACAATAATCTAACTGTTGATGGTAATCTGACACCAGTCAACTGAAGCATTGTGATGATACAAATGTCTTTGGTCTTATATTTGATACGAGTTTTCATAACAAATTTACGTGTTCGTTCATGTGCTTTCTTTGAATTATCTAGTTGAACTTCCGATCAATCAGAAAGTGACTAATACACGTTTTAGACAAGTCTCTAAACCTATGCCAATTTATGTGAAACCTAAAGGTATAAGCATATAATCATTCATATATGTGGTTATAGGGTTATCTTTCTGTAATCAATTATCTAATATCAATCAACACATAAATCAATAATAATATGATTCTTATGCTTTCATTAATCATTAACCCAAGTAATTTGTTTTGTACGGCGAAATGAACCCGACCCGGAAGCAAATTTGAAGTTGTGGATTGACCGGTTGTAATCAAAGAAACATCAAACATACATACATACATACATACATAGGACGGCTGATGATTACATTACATATACATATGCATATACATACACTGAACCCCAAATCGCAAGAACATAAAAGCACCCTTGAAAGCGCCAAAACATCATCACAAAATATAAATCATAGATTAGTATTATTTATATATACACGCATACAACCCATCCTCTAATTATTATTATTACTACTACTAAATCATAAATCAAAGCCCCTGTATAATATATCAGTTCAGTTGTTTTTTGAGACCTTCGATTCATGGCGCACGAGAAGATTGTGAAAGACGCATTGAACGCACTCTATCATCATCCAGACGACGCCATTCGCTCTCAAGCCGATCACTGGCTTCAAAACTTTCAACGCACACTCGTCGCTTGGCAGGTTCACTTTTTTTTTAATTCAATTTTATCAATTCGATGCGTAGGTCTTCAATCACTAGTAATTTGTATCCAATTGTGATTAATTTGGGGTTAATTACTCTGGAGTATTATAATTAGGGTTACAAAGTCATATATGAAGCTAGAAGCTCCTTATTTTACTTATATTACATATTTATTACATGTTTTAATCAGTTATATTATCACAACATTATTACTACTTCCTTATGTATTCATTTCTGTTCTATTTCTTATGCAAGATATTATGTGATTTCGGTTAATTCGATGTCACGAGTGACTGTGACTTTTAGTTTTATGTGTTCAGTTAAGACATGTGTTCCGTGGGCCTGATAATAATTCTAGAGCTGTTCTTATTTGACTCTAACGTTGTCGGTTAAAGTTAAATTATATTAATTGACGTTTGTTCAATTTCGTGTAGGTTTCAGATAATTTGCTTCATGATTCAAGTAGTAATGTGGAGACGTTAATATTTTGCTCACAAACTTTGAGAAGTAAGGTAATTTTATTCGTCTTTGAGTTTTTAGTCAAGGAAGTTGTTCTTCAAAGTTTGTGCTTTAAAACTTTTAATTTTTACTTCTAAATTTCATAGAAATTTTTTTGTTTTTTGGTAACAGGTGCAGAGAGCTTTTGAAGAACTGCCTTCTGAAGCATTCCGTCCCCTACGTGACTCCCTAAACGTGAGTACATAGTTTCGCAGTTACTCTAATTATGTGAGGAGTTTGTTTGATAGCTGGTGTTTTGACTTTTTAATTGCAGAACTTATTGAAAAAGTTTCACAAGGGCCCACCTAAAGTTAGAACACAGGTATCGTCTTAAACGCACGTGTGCATATGCACTGTGTGCTGACTAGGGGTAGAAATTTCTGACACAACACGTAAACGACCCGAAAGTAATCAAGTTTTGGGTTGACATATGTTTCATGTGTACGAAACGGGTTGTGTTTGGGTTGACTTGTTTAGGTAAACAGGTCGACCCACTAACCCATTCATGACCCTTTTAAGCCATCTTCATACAACCGACCAACTTCATTAACATGTTTACAGCTTGGCTATCTCCTGTTTGACACGTTTAGAAAAGTGTGTTAAACGGGTCTTGTTCGGGTTACATGATTTTAAGAGTGTGGGGGTTATGGTTGATGTTTTTTCTGACAGAAATATATATATGGGTCATGTCCACGCTGACCTATTTAACCCGTTTAGTTAAACAGGTTGACCCACTAACCTGTTTTGACCCTTTTAACCATGTTCTTACAGCCCACCAACTCGATTAACACGTTTGCAACTTAGTTATCGTCCGCCAACCTGTTTAACATGCTTGGGTTAATTGGGCCGCTCAACGTGCTTGGGTTACACCATTTTAAGTGTATGAGGGTTACGGTTGATGTTTTTGGCACAAATAAAAATATGGGTCGTGTTCGGGTTGAACAATTCAACCTGTCAACCTGACACGATTGAATTATAAGGTGCATTGTTTTTATAGATTAGTCTTGCGGTTGGGTTACACCATTTTAAGTGTATGAGGGTTACGGTTGATGTTTTTGGCACAAATAAAAATATGGGTCGTGTTCAGGTTGAACAATACAACCTGTCAACCCCACACAATTGAATTATAAGGTGCATTGTTTTTATAGATTAGTCTTGCGGTTGCTGCATTGGCTGTCCAAGTCCCAGCTGAAGATTGGGGCAATGGGGGCATAATGAATTGGCTCAGAGCTGAAATGAGTGCGCACCCGGATATTGTTCCAAGTTTCTTGGAGCTCCTTAGAGTCTTACCTGAGGTTCACACTTTTATATACATACTGTCTTTAGTATTAGCTGATGTCATACATGCTATTAAACTACCATGTATTTAATATTAGGAAGTATTTAATTACAAGATAGCCGCTCGTCCTGACAGACGCCGGAAATTTGAAGATGAGCTTGTCTCTACAATGGATGTTGCACTCGGTATTTTGACCGCTTGCTTAAATATTCCAGAATTAAAAGAACAGGTGAGATCTCATTTGTACTCGCATTACTAAAAAACACGTATTCATCTTTTTTCTATTTTGTAATTATACATGCACGTATATTCATACATGCATACACTAATTTCAACCCACTCTGTTTTGGCTGGAACCTGTTTTGACCTGAAACCAATTGATGCTTTTTTAAAATGACTCGTTTTGACTCGAACTCATTATTCTCAGAACCCATATTGACCCGAACCAAATTGATGTTTTTTCTTTCAAACGACCGGTTTTCACCTGGATTCAATTTGTCAGAACCCGTTTTGACTTGTGACCTGAACCCCCCAGTTTGCTAGGCCTAGTACACACATTCATAGATTTTTAATGCAAATTATATGCTTAAAAAATTACTTTATACATCGTGAAAAACAAAAAAATAATGTTTTCGAGAGATACTCTTAAGTCTATGTTCAGTACGATGTGCTTAAACCATGCTAATCAATACTTACGTTACACATTATTTTATTTCTGTGTGTATAATGTAAATATTTATCAACATGGTTTAAGCATCTAGCTTGTAAATTACCACACATGTATTCATATATGTTAGCACCATATTAGAAACTAGATATTTAGAAATTTAGATTATTCAATTGTTAATCTTTTTAAACCATAAAGTTACATTCAGGCTCTGGAGGCGTTTTCATCTTGGCTTCGGTTAAGACATAGGTATATTTTCCGTACTGCTGATTAATTGTGTTAGTTAACACTTAAACAACGATCTTCACCTTTTGTTCTGAGTTTGCTAATTATTTTATTTATTTTGTTATTTATAGGATCTCTGCTTCTGTTCTTGCTACACACCCGTTGGTGCTAACAGCTCTCTCTAGCTTAACTTCTGATGTTCTTTCAGAGGCAGCCGTGAATGGTATGTAAAACAAAAACTTATAATATTATATATTGAACCTAATTATTATTAACCACGTGCTATTTGTTTGCAGTCATTTCTGAACTGATACATTACACATCTTCAAGAAACCTGGATGGGTTTTCTGTTCAGATGCCTTTAATTCAAGTAATTGTGCCACAAGTTATGAATCTGAAGCCACAACTTAGAGATTCCTCAAAGGTATTTTCATTAAACTGACATTGGATTGATTTTCTTTTTTGCTTTATTTTATTAAGTTTTGGTTTAGGATGAGGAAGATGTTAAGGCGATTGCTCGTTTGTTTGCCGACATGGGTGATTCCTATGTTGAATTGATTGCAACTGGTATGATACTTGATCACTGGTTACTGAAAATATTGATATTAATATTTTAGTTAATATTAATATTATGTATAGGCTCAAATGAATCAATCTTGATTGTACACGCGCTTCTAGAAGTAGCTGCACATACAGAATATGATATTGCTTCCATGGCATTTAATTTCTGGCACAATCTTCAGATTTGCTTAATAGAAAGGTGATTCATTTTCATTAATTGTTTTATTAAACCAAATGTTTGACAATAGTTCAATTATATTACAGAGAATCATATTTATCACTTGGTAATGAATCATTAATCGAAGACGAGAGAAATAGACGTGTGCAAATTTTCCGTTCATCATATGAAACTCTTGTATCCCTGGTGAGTTATTTAATTCTGGAACGGAAATATGTATTTAATTAGTTTTATTTATTTTATAAAGTATTACCAGATTCTATTTTTATATCTTATAGGTTAGTTGCAGAGTTCAGTATCCACAGGATTACTCAGAGCTTTCAAAAGAGGATCAAAAGGATTTCAAACAAACAAGATATGGTACTTTTTAGACTTGTAAACGAACTTAACGTTGATGTTCTCTCATTAACTTTATTTAACATTAAGCGAACAAACACTTGAGCATGAACAATCAAACGGACATGGTTTCTTGTTCATGCTTGTTCGTTGGGAAAATGAGTGTGTTCATTTATGTTTGTTTGTTAACGGTATAACGAAGGGTTCACGAACGTAAACGAACACACATAGTTGAACGCAGATGAGCAAACATAATGGAATAAACACCAATTAAAATAGGCGTGAACATCATTATATCGGGCCTACAAATTTAATAAAACTAGACTAAATTGTAGTGGTCCCTTATGGAGTAATGGCCTGGTGTTTTTAAACTGGACATTCTCTATGCTTAACACTTGCGAAGGCGTTTTGGTGATGGGAGTCCATATTCTTGGTAGAGGTCTGTTAGGCTCTCTGCCGCCTTCCTTCTTGTCACCTTCTCCGCGATTAAGAATGTCTTTTTGGGGTTGGGTTGAACTTTGTTGCGCTTGCTTTTCTGTAGGAGAATAATTGGTTTGTTGCAACCTGGACCATACGGAGTTTTGTTTGCGTCTCTTTTCATTGTTGCGTGGTGCTTCTGTTTGATGCCCTTTATCTCTTGCTCTGTCTTGGGCAATTTGTTTTTCATTTCGCGCGAAGACTCGCGATGCTTCCATAAGCTTAGCCCAAGTGGTTGGCATGCCTTCTCTGCTCACGAGAGCTCTGCGGAGTTGATCACTGCGCGCACCTTGTATAAAGGCCACGCGCAAGAGTTGTTCAGTGATGCCTCCAATTGCAAGAGATTCCTGATTGAAACGAGTTATGTAGTCTTCAATGGTTTCATCATTCCTGCGTACGCAGTGCATGATGTCATCGGGGTCGCGCGTGTGTCTGCGCTGCTGTACAAAGTGAGCCTGGAACTTTTCCAATAGCTCTTCGAACCCATCGATTTGTCCTGTCGGCAAGCTTTCGAACCAGACACGCGCTGCGCCCGTGAGGCAGCGAGCAAACATGTGACACCATGTTGGCATCGTCCAGCTTTCTAAGTTTCCAGTGTTATAAAAACCTTGTAAGAAATCATCTGGATCTGTTGTACCATCGTACTTGCCTAAACCACTTGGCATCTTGGTTTTGTGTTGAATGGGAGCCTTCGCAATGCGCTCAGCGAATTTTGAATGTTTTACCAAGATGGCTGGCCTATATGGTGTGGTTACGTCCACTTGCTCTTTCGCTTGTGGGTTGTATGGTGTGTATAAATCCATATCAGCTTTGGCTCCAGGTGCTATGTGCATGTGTGCGCGAAGCTGTGAACCTCCTGCATGAGTATCTCGCGTCTTCTTCATGTTGTGCACCTCTTCCTCATCACTAATATCAGCTTGTTCGGTGTGAACAGAATAACCGTCTTCCAGCGCGCGCGTCTTTTTTGTTGTTCCCTGAATGGTTTGTTTATCAAATGCGAGCCTTTGTGTTAAATCGGCTAACTTTTTGTGTTTTACCAACTCATTGTATTTGTCAATTAAACGCCGTTGTTCGTTTATGAGCCATTCTTTAGGGTCATTGGTTTCAACTTCCGGGCCCATTGGTCCTTTTTGTTTTGCACCAGTCAGATTTTGGAACGTGAGATCGTCTGAGGGAGTTTCAGTTTGACTATGAGGTGTTGTGTTGAAAGGATGGTGGTGCGCGCAGTGTCACGCGGCGCCCTCAGAACCTGATGTCTCTCATTAACATCCTCAAGCTCATTATCCTCCAGAACTTGATCATTGTTTCGAACACCGGAAACCATGGTGAAGAGAAAATTGATGAAATAGTAGTTTTGTTGCCGTTGTAACAGGTGATGGCGCCAAATGAAGAAGCGTGTATCTACTTACTTGTATACGATCAACGTTCCTCGGGTACGAGTGTGCTATATCACCGATGGTTTTCCGAGATACGAGTTCTTCCACCTACAAAACGAACAGCACCGTGAGCTTACCCCTCAGAAAGGGACAGAGGGGTCCTCTTTGGGGTAACCCTCCGGTGTGAGAATCAGGTATTGTAGGAGAAAATAATCAGGATGTAAAAATGAGTAAAGGACTTAGAATATATTTTCTTGCCTCCTTTTGCACTGTTGAGGTTGTGTGGTATTTATAGTATTAAGGTTTCCAATGATTGGGCTCAGACCCAATTAGGGCATTTTTGGCCTCCTCCTATTGCTTTGCGCCACGTGTACTTAGGACACCTAGTGCTTTTTCATTGATTATTCTCTGACCAAGGTATTTCACCTGACCCATGTGCCATCACGTGGTGGCACATGGGCTTTGCTGAGCTGTCCACCCTTCATTGGCAGCTGTCAACATCAGCACATTCTTTATTCCTTAAAAGATACCTTCTGGAAGGTTGCCTGATGAGTACAATCATGGCTGTCCTTATCCTGATTTGGATTAGACTATTGTCTCATTTGTTGTGTGTCGCTTACGCGCGGCCTTTATGCGCCTATCCCGGGGATGCGCAAGGTCTTCTCTTTATTCTCACAGATGTTTCATGCGCTTGCGCGTATGTGATATGCGCCACGCGCAGATGTTTCATGCGCTTGCGCATAGGTTTTGGCTTTGTGTCTTCATGACATCCTGATTTCAAGCCTCTTGTCTATATCTTGTGGGTTGACCCGCCCCGCTCGATGTTAAGGCGGGTGCATACCCCTTCATGTCCCATTCCTGTTCCTTCAGTTTTTTACATGCCTAGGTTTACAAAAAAAAAACTTAAAAATGTATTTGACATATGCAGGGAGGCATCAAATTCTATACTAAGCTTCTTATCTGACATATTTGACCTGGGAAAATCTAGTCAAGGTCATCAATTTATTTCCATAAGGGACGATGTTATTGTGCCTCGAGGTGCCACCATTACTAGAGTATTAATTGCTGCTGCAACCGGGGCTCTACCAAGTTCAAGATTAGAAACAGTAAAACTTTGTTTACACGGTTCTTTTTTTCACATGTTATTCATTTTTAATAAAATACGTTATTGACAGGTGGCATATGCCCTTCTGGCGCTATCACGGGCATATGGGGTTAAAGCTCTCGAGTGGGCTAAACAAAGTGTGTCTTTGCTTCCGGCTTCTGCAGTCACAGAGACGGAGAAATCAAGATTTTTGCTGGCGTTGTCGGATGCTGCATCGGGTGTAGATATCAAAGGTTTGACAAGTCCGATTGAAGAGCTTTCTGAGGTTTGTAGACGCAATCGTACGGTTCAAGAGATTGTTTTAGAAGTATTGAGGCCACTTGAGTTGAATATGGTCTTTGTATCATAGTTATATGATAGAAACATGCCATTTTTTTCTAATGACTCCATTTTTTTATGGGATTATAGGGATGGGGGTGGTGTACAAGTGTTGTAAACATGTAATCTGTGATTGAGTTTACAGGATACATTGTGTTGGAGTCGTTTTCCTTGAAAAAATTTTGGTTGACGCTTTATTATATGCGGCGTATTTCTTATTTCCATATGTTTTTCTTCATATTCTATGAAAATGAATCCATACATGCCGACTTTCGAGTGTCTTGTAGATTCGCGTAAAATGTTTGGGTCGGTTTCTTATATATTGTGCTAAGATTGTGGTTTTGAAGTTAAAATTATGCGGCTCACCTTCAATTGTGGTTTAAGTTATTATGATTCGGATTGGTTTGTGTATGAAATGTTATAGTTTTGATTGTTTGCTAACAAACAAGAGTAAAAAGCAAATAGAACTTAACATAAGAACAACTTAAGATGAGTTCTAGAGTTTTATCGAATTTGTCCTGTTTTAATTTCCAATTAGAATAGCTACAATCTTAAGTCTTACCGAGTCGATCTAGTTCGTCGTGAGGGTTTATTGGGTTCGAGTTGGTAGTGGTGTTCGTAGTTCGCGGGTTTTAACTGAAGAGGGGGTTGCTTTGATGGTGGCTGGGGCCTGGGGGTTGCGATGGGTGGTGTCAGGGTGTCGATGTGGTGGTATGTTTAAGATAACTAGACGGGTGCCCGCGCGATGCGACTGACATTTGAACATAGACCTGGTAATCACGTAACAATTATGGGCGTTCATGATTTAGTTTAAACCCTTAAAACCGGTCATTGGTTTGGTTTAGATGTCAAATAAATGTTACTAATGGTTGGGCTAACATGTTTAACATAGGACCGTCAAAATCGACTGTGAAACTTTGAAAAACTATTGCAACACCATACTCAAATTAAAGTGAATAAAATTCTCGTTTTTATGGTGAAACTTTGAAAAAACATTAACGTACAATCGTACATAACAATTATAGCCGTTTAAAAATCGTGGTGGGATTTGATTTAAAATTGAAATTTAGGTTAATATATGGTTAAAGATGAGAGGGTAAACTTGTAATTATTCTTTAATTTGACAAAAGTTAGACTAAAATTAAAGGTTGCAAAAAAGTAAATATTCTAAAGAGTTGAAATAACCATTTAAATTGTGTTTACAACACAAATTTGCTATTTTTTACACATTTACCTTATCCACTATTGTTTAAAAACTCTTAAAACCAAGTGTCTTAATTTATTATTGCTTCCTCTTTATATATAGTATAGATATAGATATATATATATATTTTTTTAATTTTCATTTAGCCAGCATATTTTTTTTAATGTTTAGACAGTATTAATAACATTATATTTGCATGGAATGATAACATTTTCTATCACTACATGTATGTGAATTGTCTAAACAATATTTTCTTGTCTTCTAATTAATAATGGGGAACTTGACATTGGGGAAAAATATGTTAGCTGTTGTACTTGTCAAAAAGAACGTGTCCAGGTAGACCCTAATCCAAACACTTTCTTCTTATATTATTAAAAATTTTTATGAACAATTAATTTGTGAAATATGACTAATAAGTTTATAGTTTTCATTAGTAGTATATTTGAATAAACTAATTTAGGAGGTTTTTATGCCTTAAAAAGTCACATTTTGGGTCTTTCAACTCATTTAATCGGTTTCCGAACATGTTTCTGTGAATGTCACGTGGTGTATATGTAACTCGAATCTTTTACCAAACATTTTTTTTCATCTCTCGCCTAATAAGTTTGCCATTTTTGTGTTATAGGTTCATTTGTGTGTTTTTTTGCATTTGGATTGCTTCATGAAAACACATAAAAAGGAAAACTTTTGGTCAGGTGCAATCTTAGTAGCGGACTTACATCCTATTATTCGGTTGGTCAATGTGTGACTTTGTTGGAAACATCATGGCAGAATGCTGAAACTGTTATTAAGCCTAGCCGTAGTAGTTGATATGATCTTTTAATACGAGGATCATGACGTTTTATATACTATGTTTGTGAAGTCTATTTTATGTATTTATAAGTTGATATAATTTAGTTGATTTTTAGTGCAGTGATAGAAAATGTTATCATTTCATGCAAATATAATGTTATTAATACTGTTATGATTATTCTAATTTACTACTTCGTATTTCTTTAAATGAAGCCAGTCATCCTTTTACTCGTAAGTGAAATGAATTGTACTTTTATTCTAACTATATAGCATTTTTGTTTAGTAAACAATCAAGTCAAAGCTATCTATTTGTTCAAATTGGTTGGTGTCGAAATGGCCTTTTTATGCGTGAAAACGGGTTGGGTAGGTTAGGGTGTCATGTCAACACTTTTTGTCATTATATATATATATATATATATATATATATATATATATATATATTTAAATTTTGATGCATTATATATGATTGTTGAAAATATGTTACTGAACATTTAGGAAAATGGGGCAAAGGTCGGAATCCCGTTTTTTATGCTTTGAAATACATATTAGATTACGAGAAAAAAAATTCTTAATGACCACCTCACAACAATGGTATGAATCCTGTTTGAATTTGTTAAGGGTTATAATAATTTAAGATGTATATCACTTTAGCTTGTGGCATTAATGCAGGCGTCACATTCCCGCGTCGACATTCCCGTCAACCGGACGAGTAAAATACTAGTTCTAAAGAGTTGAAAATTAACCATATAAATTGTGTTTAAAAGACAAATTTACTATTTTTTACACATTTACCTTATCCATTATTGTTTGAAAACTCTTACAACCAAGTGTTTTAATTTGCCCTTGCTTTCTCCTTATATATAGTATAAATATTTTTTATTTATTTTCATTTAGCCAGCATATTCACTACATTATGAAGGACGGTGGTGAACGATTTTGAGTGTAGGAGCCTCAAAATTTAGTGCCTGATTTTCCAAATACCGAAAGGTCAAGGACCAACAGTGTACTTCTGCCAAATAAAATATTTCCCCACGTGTTCGATGACACATTATATTGTGGTTCAACAAACCGCCACAATATTCCCAACGACCGGCCGGGGGCCGGGGGTGGACAACTTCAACTGTATATAGCGACCAAGAGGCAGGGATCTATAACATCACACTCAACATCTCTCTTCCTTTCGCATCCACAAAGCAAGTAGCTGTGATACGCTAATTGAATTTTGTGCCAAGTTTGACATACCCGATGAATCGTTATTTATGTTCTGTTTAGCTTAACTTTTGTTTCTATTTGTGTTTGAAATCTAGTGATAATTTATGTTCATGTGATTGATATTATTCATTTAATTTGCAATAGGATTTAGGTTAACTTCTTTTTCTATTGGTGTTTGAAATCTAGTGATTATTTATGTTCATGTGATTGATAGAATTGGTTATTATGTTAGTATTTAGCGATTCGTTTTGTGGTTAACCGACTGGAGTAAACTTAAGTTCGAAAGTATTGATTACGAATCGAGTTCAGTCTAGAACTTGGTTGACACTAAATAGTAGAAACTGTAAATGGTAATTACTCTTATAGAGAGAGAGAGAGAGAGAAATTGATTACGAGAGTTTGGCATTTAAGAATATTGGAATCATAGATTAATGTTGATTTATGTAATTATGTCAAAACATATAAATTTGCAAGGTTAAATCAAATATAAAACTATTTCGGGGGGTTTTAACTCAAATATATGTTTTGACATAATTACATAAATCAACATTAATCTACGATTCCTGATCCTTAGTAAGGTCCAAAGTCAACCTTCCCTTCTTCATTGTATTAATGATCATAGCTGTCGTTCCCTAAAGTAAAAAAAAAACGTTGTTAATAAAGTTGAATTATGACTGATAGCATTCTTGTAAACGGTGAATATACATACATTATGAATTCGAGTGATAAAACTGTTTCTAGCGGTCGCAATGATCTACGACTTGTACTTAGGCTTTTTCAACAATCCAAGAATGCAAAGAAGTGGATCTTCAGAACCACCTTTGCCACATAAGTCATCAAAGCTGACCATAAAATGTTCTTGTCCATTATCTTTAAAACACTCACCCACATATCTTTCAACACATCTTCAAAATAATAAAAAAAATTATTACACGTAAAAGATAAATAAAAATGTCATAAAAAGGGGAAAAACAAATGTGATACCTTGTGGCGTGCAACACAACGTCGCAGCCTAGCAAATTTTCAAGCAAAGAAGACATGTCTTTCGCAGCCTAGCAAATTTTCAAGCAAAGAAGACATGTCCTTCACATTGATGCTTTGTCAATAGCCCACAAAATAAACGACCCCTCAGATAGCACATGAGCCCGACCAGAAACACTAAGCTGCTATCTAACAACGGTAACATCTCCCATATTGAATCAAGACTGCAAAAAAAATATAATAATGTGAAACCATCAGCAACATTAAAGAAACTGAAACACAAAACGAATCGCTAAATACTGATGAACCAGACACCTTATACTTGTTTTTATTATTGAAAGTCTTTAAAAAATAATCTTCAACCTTATTTAATATGTAGGTAGTTCCGGAAGTGACGTCGGTTCCGGGGCATAGGCGTGGCGGTTCAGGGCGTGGGCGTGGCGGTTCATGGCGTGATAGGCCCGAACGTGGGCGTGAAACTGAGTTCAATTTACAGAGAGACCGAGTTACGGAGTACAATTAGAGATTAATTGATATGATGAGCTCTTGTAATCTTAGGCTATACATTCGACTATGGTCTAAGCTATGTATTGAAATTACTTATACATAACTCCGACATAAGGATGAGCGAGTAGCACTTCGATTACACGTACGGTGTTGGTGTAACTTGTTGAGTTATTGTAGGGCTCGAATTTTTATGAGGGTATAGAGATTCAAGTTTGGGATGAATGAAAATGAATTATAAGTCTTCTATTTATAATGTTAGGAAACTTAATGTATAAGCACCAGGTGTTACTAGAATTCAACATGTGTCGTTCCTGTGATGACTAGTGTGATTATGTGTTGACACGTGACATTCCATGTTGATTAGTCATCATCCACATGCCGCTTCGTGAGGATACGTGTCATTCGGTACGCGGCATTCCATACCGATTAGTCAACAACCACATGTCGTTTCTTGAGCATTTTATATTTTTATTTTAACTAAATGACTAACTAGTCCCTCAACTTCTTCAATGCCAAAATTGGTATGAAATTTTAGGGATGCTATAGGTTTGTAGGGCATACATGTTCAACAAGGGGAAGTGATGGGTTTGGAGGGTGTACGAGTTCAAAAATGGGGGATGGCTTTCACGACATACATTTACAACTGGATGTGTCCGCTTGCAAGATGTAAGCGATCGACAACTGGAAATGGATAGCCCCACCCATATATGGGATTGAATGTGTGTATTGAGTTTCAGAGTGGAATGGTTTGAGATGAGCGCGTGTATGCAGTATGAAAGTGAAATGGTTTGAATGAGAGTGACCATATGTTTTAATAATATTTTTGAATATTATTGTGTTTCTAAAAGTAAACACAACCAGGGTTGAGGGAACCACCCCCATCCACACTTCATATACAGCCCAAAACCTCGTACCTGAGCTCCCAACACGCAATGTTTTGATGGTTCTTGTCCGCCTAGCTCCACGTTGGCTATGGACTGAGTGAATGAGATGCTCTAAGACCCTAAGCTTTAATTGTTTCTTTTTGTTATTTACATTTCTTTTTTTGGCTCTGGACTTGATGGCGGGTCTGTCCAGGGCAGTTCTAGACAGTGTTGGGATTCATGAATGAGATTTACACGAGACATAGTGTTGGGGTTGTTTTCTTGACAATTTGGGTTGATGCTCTAATACTTTCGATTTTGTTACATGATAGTGTTGTGATAAAGTATAGTAATCTAGTTGCTAAACTTTGGCAACACACCATAGACTTGGGAGGGGAGTAATCTAGTTGCTAAATTGAATAGCTATGCTCACAACACAACTCTGGATCACCCTCTAAACCAATATTCAGTTCACCACTTGTGTGTGTGTGTGAACGTGATAGTGTGTAAAGAGAATTTTATGGTATGAGACAACCTAAATATGTTGAGGAAAAAACCTTCTATTTATAGGTAAATGACGGGTCTAACCCTAATGGGCCATCTTGGACTTACTAATGTTAGTTTATATGGATTATGTATTAGTACTAATCCATCAGATATTGGTCCGATCGAAAGGTTATCTTAAGATTATTAATGTTTTGACTTCATTTATAGTGGTTTTTAAGGAAAATACCTATTATATTATGTTTATTACGTTATGTGTTTATTTTTATTATTTAGAGTACAACACCATAGTTATCTTAAGTTTATTTTTTTGGGCTTGTTTAAATTGGGATGTTACCTATACATTATTAGGTTGGGTGTTAACATGAATTTAAAAATCATTTGTAAATGAAGCTAGTTTAGACATGTTGTCAAAAAAACTTTACAAAACAAAACCCATTAAAGGATCCATATGAAAATAATCTTGAAATTTAATATGATATATAGCAGTTAGGATAAAAAAAACCTTTTGTTAAGAAGCGGTAGATAATTTATAAAGATGGATTAACAAAGACCAGTGGCATACTTACGGCCTAGGTACGTGTCGGCAATAACCCATGAAATTTTTGTTTCATTTGGTATATATACAACAAGATCCTGGCTGACTCCTGTTGATTTTCAACACCAACCCTTAAAAGTTGGTTAATGGAAGCTAGAGTCGCATGTTCCCGAAACTTTACATACCATTAGAGAATGGAGAGGAGACGGGCGTACTAGAAGTAAACAGATTAAAAGAATAGTTTTAAATTGGTATTGATATATGACTTTTTTAAAAAATTTTTGTTGTTGAATAGAGTGGGCAGTAAGCCAGTAACTTGATTAAGACTTGTCATTGTAGGCTCATAAGACTTTTAACTCATTTTTTTTTGCTTTTTACTTTCTAATATGTATTTAAAAAGGTATTCATTATTTCGTCAAAGCATCTCAAATACGAGTAGCTAACTAGCCATCCTAGTGTATATTTTCTTGATTTCTTTTATATACTTAGTTCTCTTTTTTAATTTATATGTTAGTAACTTTTTGATAATGTGGATTTGACCGAACGATTGAACCGTTACGAAAAGAATTATATATCTATTTGACACGACCTAAATGACCAAACGGGACCGATTTTTATATAACTAAGTAGCAACCCAAAAAATTTCTGACCATGAAAAAAAGTTTCCTGGATCCGTCACTGACGAAGACCTAAATGTTTCTTTTTCAAAATACATCCAAACCATGAAAGTAAAATCTCAAAAAAAAAAAACTAATCTCTAGCACTTACAAAATGTAAAAAACACTCAACCAAGTACCCACTCTTTTGTAAGTGATTTTAGCAGGTAAATTAAACATCTACGAACCATAACAAGTATCCCCCCCCCCCCCGAATACAATACATGTTCTGTACTCGTACATGTACCTACATATTGGGTACCAGTATCGGTGCTAAGAATTTTGGAATTCGGTATATGGTATTTATGGGTATGGATACATGTATTTCGATACTCGGTACCCGTTTGGGAAATGTAGAGTTTTATTGGGAAGTCCATCCCGTGCGTATTTACTATCTTCAAATGGGTATTTTGATGCTCGCACTCGTTTGGAGACGGGTATTTCAATAGTCAGTATTCGTTTGATATTATGGTTTACTTTGATATTATTGTTTATTGGTTATTTTTTGGTTTTGGTATTATGGTTTTGGTATTTTAGCTTGTTGAATGCCGGTACATACCTGTACTCAAACCAAGTTAGCCAATTTGGGACCTGTCACGTACCGGTGCCCGAACTGTTTTAACTTATTTGTTACTACACCAAGTTCGGTGGAAATGTAAAAAAAGACAAAATGGAACCTAAATATACATACATGAAATTTGGTATGGTACTCGGTACCATTTTTAACTGAATTTGGGTACGAGTACTTTTGATATCGACACAGACACGGTATCTTTATCATCCCACAACAAATATCTCAGAGAATAAAGTGTTTTGTGTATATATGTGTGTTTAAATATCTCAAAACCACTTGTGTAACCCACGGTTTTCCTTTTCTTCAAAAACGATATACTAGCTTTTTACTATTCTCCAAAAGGTTTATGTTCATCACAACCTTTATATTAAAATTAAACCAACCTTGTAATTTCACGAATGGAGCTCACCTACACGACAGTCACTCAATAATACACGAACTTAATTTTTTCTAACGTTTTCTCCAAAACCATATTTGTGAACTCCACTTGATATTCGCCGCCACCTTCACGGGAATCACGGCTGATATATCTTTGGCATTACTATAAGTACCAAATCAAAAGAGATCTACACATGAATACCATGTACATATAACAACATTAACCACATACCATTATCATGAGTTAAGTTATTCTACAAAGGGGAAAAAAATGAGAAGGATGAGAATGATTTCTAGCCACACAAAAAAACCTCTAAAAAATTAATAAAAAATCATAACTCAAAATTTAATAAAAAAAACGAAAAAAGTCTAAACACAAAAAATATTTTCACCGTCTTTCTCGTTCTCAAAAAAAAAAAAAAAAAAACAATGGTGAGTGAAAAAAGTCGTTGTGTCTTTTGTTTATCATTGTGTTTTAGGTTTGTTTTCGTCATTGATTGTGTTTTTTTTCTTGACATTGTGTCGTTTTTTCTTTATATTGTTTTATATTACTCAACATTGTGTTATATTTTGTTCGACATTGTGTTATATTTTACGAGCTATTGTGTCTTTTTTTAGTTATAATTGTGTCTTTTGTTCATTTTTGTCATTGCGTCTTTTCGTCATTTTTTTCATCATTTTTTTTTATTTTCTTTGGAACGAGAATGATGGCGGAAACATTTTAATTTTTAAAATTTTTTCGTTTATTATTTATATTGTGAGTTATCATTTTTTTTATTATTTTTTGAATTTATTTTTAAGGAGTTTTTTGTGTGGTCCCAAATCCTTCTTACACTTCTCATTTTTGTCTCCTTTTGTATTTAACTTTACCCTCATTATCATTGCTTTAGTTTCAAGCCATAAACGGTTATAAAATACGGACAAAACGAATAACTCTCGTTTATTAATAAGAAAATATTTCAAAACTGATTACAATTCATTTGATGAATTCATGACTCGAATCATCTATATATACCAACCAAGCTTGCTAGCCAAACAAACTATTTGAACACAAATCAAATAACTAACTAGTAGGAGATAAACGTATTTGTTTAATCATCATCTTTTTCCCCAACCATGGGTTCCAATGCACGAGATCTTGTAGCACTTACCAATGCGGCCTTATCGATTAGTATTACACAAAAGAAATCAATTATAGATACTAATACAATTAATTCCACTCTTCATAGACAAATTTGGGACGAAAAAGGAACGATCTTCCGGGTTCAGGATTGATTTCTGAGAATGGATTAGATCGTGCTAATGTCAATCCGGTTTCTTCCATTTATTCCTATAAAAAAAGCAAGATTCAAGAATCCCTTAATTGGATAAGTCACATTTAAACCAGCGTTATTAACTCATGGGTCAGGCTTGTTTTTCGGGGTCGACATTATTCCTTAAGTTGGTTTGTTAGTATGTTTAGTTATGATGAGACGGATTGAGACCCACTGAGTCGTTGAACGTTCTTGACAGGTGTCATATGCCATGTTGGCGTTATCACAGGCATATGGGGTTAAAGCTCTCGAGTGGGCTAAACATAGTGTGACTTTACTGGCGTTGTCGGATGCAACATCGGATGTAGATATCGAAGGTTTGATAAGTCCGATTGAAGAGGTTTGTAGACACGGTCGTATGGTTCAAGAGATTGTTTTAGAAGCATTGTGGCCACTTATTTAAATATAGTTTATGTATCATAGATATATGATCGAAACAAGTCTTTTTTATGACACCGGTTTTTATGAGATTATAGAGATGGGGTGGGGTACAAGTGTTGTAATTTGTGATTTGAAATTGACAACAGACATTGTGTGGGAGTTGTTTTTCTTGAAAATTTTGGTTGACACTTTATTAGGGTTTTTTGTATTTTATGTATTCCATATTTCTATCCATTTTTCTTGATATTCTATGAAAATGAACTCATACATGTTAGCTCTTGCGTATAATGTTTTGGATCGGTTTTCGTATAAAATGTGCTAAGACAGCAGTTAAGATTACGTGTTACCTTCAGTTGTGGTATTTGGCTCTGTGATTATGATTTGGGTCGGTTTATGTATGAAATGTTAGTTTTGATTTGTTTGTTAATAAATGAAGAGTAAAAAGTATATATAACTTAACAAACGAACAACTTAAGGTGAGTTCTAAAGCTTTACCGAATTTGTCATGTATTTGGATAAAAATAACTGCAATATTAAGTGTTACATGTATACCATAATGTTTTATGTATAATTAAAATAATATAAAGTAATCTAGTTGCTAAACTTAGGTGACATAGCATAGACTTGGAAGTTTAACAATCCTTCTAGCATAACATTGTATTTTCGATTTGTGTCTATTTAGCGTTTGGAGTCTTGGAAATAAATGCTTCCCTCGCTACTAAAAAAATGGAATTTGAAGCGGTTGAAATATTTGTTACAAAGTAGTTTTATATGCAAGCCGTGTGTATGTTGAGTTTCAGAGTGAAATGGTTTAAGATGAACATGTGTATTTAAGTGAAAGTGAGCGCGTGTTTTAATAATATATGCATATCATTATTTATTTTTTGAAATTAAACACAACCATGGTTGAGGGACCCAGCCCCATCCACGCTCCATATACAGCCCAAAACCTCGGACTTGAGCTCCCAACGCGAGATAATTTGTTGGCTCTAATTGTTTCTTTCTTTTATTTACATTTCTTTGTCCTTTTTTGTTCTTTTACTTAACATTAGACATAGTTATAAAAATTGGGGCTAACAAACTATGGTGTTCTTCGAACAATTTTCTCGAATTTTTGATTTAAGGTCAAAGTAAATTGACTTAAAAACCGATCCAAATAAAATCGAATTATTCAGGTTTTGAGATAAACATACTGGGTTGAGCCAAACTCATATAAACACTCACACATAATAAAAACTTCTATTGGAAATCATTAGATCAGTTTACAACACTACAACACGTATCCATAAAAATAAATCGTCATAACCTGTAACCATCCTTCTATAGTCCTAGTCCCAAATTCATCCACGCCATTCCATGGACCATAACTATCACACAAATTATTATTAGTTTTCTCTATCCCCACAACATTTTCAATTCATTTAATTTAATTTAATAATAATACTCGAAATCAAGCATCAACTTGACAAACCCAACATCATCTCCCCCGTAAACCACGAGCTTTCTTTCAGATCTGCAACACATCTCCTTCCTTCTTCATAAAAATGTAACCTTCAACACCCGCCTTGAATCATCACTTCTCGGCAGGACCCACAACATGTCATCCACTATCCACCACAAAAAGACCTTACACTCAATGCTAGCAAGCACCCTCACAATCCCATCAACAACAACCACCACCGACCAAGACTTCGATTTCAACGACGTATTCGGCCACAATTCTCCTTCAACAACAAACCCTAACCCTAATAATAATATATTCGACCCACAACCGGTCCCACTCTTTCATCGGCCCATCTCCTCGTTACACTCTCTCATCGTCTCTTCCATTTCACCATCATTTTGACGAATCCGATGAAGACGATGAGGGCTTATTAATTAAAAAGTTTGATGAAGGGCAAAATGGGAAGAAAGTGTGTGGTTATAAAATTGGGCCTGGGGATTTTGAGATTATGAGGGTTATTGGTAAAGGGTCTTTTGGGAAGGTGTTTCAGGTGAGGAAGGGTAAAACTGTAATTAATGGTGAGTGTGAGGGGGTTATTAATATTGGGGATGGGATACTTGCTATGAAGGTCATGAGGAAGGATACTATTATTAAGAATAACCATGTCGATTATATGAAGGCCGAAAGGGATATACTTACTAAAGTTGTTCATCCTTTTATCGTCCAGCTTCGCTATTCGTTTCAGGTCTAATTTTTATCACTCTTGGTATTAACTTATTATTATTATGATGAATTTAGTTAAAAAGTGTTGATCTTTGATATTTGTTACAGACAAAATCCAAGCTTTATTTGATTTTGGATTTTATCAATGGAGGTCATCTTTTCTTTCACTTATACAGGCAAGGGATCTTCAGGTACATACATGTTCATTAACTTGTTTATGATTTATGGTGATTAGTTTATTTATTTAAGTTGTATAAATGACGAATCTAAGCAAGGCATGGTTGAATATGAGTGGATCATGGCAGCAGGCATGGTTGTAAAAATCTCGCCTAGGCGCCGATTAATTGCTAGTCGGTACCCCCACAGACTAGTCGCCAATTAGTTGTTGTTTGGTCAAAATTGAAAGTTATATATATATGATTTGGTATATATATGGATATTTGAAAAGATACTTATAAATTCCAATTCGATTAATCGCTAGTCCCTACCCCAGCGCCCGACTGGTTCTTAGTGAGTTTTACAACACTTGTTGCAGGGCTATTCTGCCACTTACAATACCTTGTCATTTATATAAGTTTGTGTGCTAAGTAATGATGATTAGATTTAATGATTTATGTTTTTGGGTGTGTTGGATAGTGAGGATCAAGCGAGGGTTTATACTGCTGAGATTGTATCTGCGGTTTCACATCTTCATGAGAGAGGGATCGTGCATCGGGATCTTAAACCTGAAAACATACTCATGGATGCTGATGGACATGTAATTAGCAAATCTATAAATTATTTATTGTTGAAATAGTTGTTGTCTTTGCTATGTTTGTTAAATTAGGTATTTGATTGGTTAATCAACAGGTTATGCTAACTGATTTTGGTCTAGCAAAGGAAATTGATGAATCAAGCCGATCAAATTCGATGTGTGGGACCACGGAATACATGGCTCCCGAGATTTTATTGGCTAAAGGTCATAATAAAAATGCAGATTGGTGGAGTGTAGGAATACTCTTGTATGAAATGCTAACTGGGAAGGTATAAATCTATTTTTTTCTGTGGTTACATCTAGAAGTGGCTATTTCACACCCATGGGTTGATTTGGGCTATTTTTTGTCTAACGGGTCAATCAGTTAAAAATAGTAGATGAAAAGAAGCGGGTCAAAAGTCGACCAAATAATATATATCTTGTAAGTAGCGGTGTAAACGAGCCAAGCTACTTTTGCGCTACTTGAGATCAGCTCGCTAACAGCTCGAGTTGAGCCGAGTTTAAACAAGCCTAAAAATAAGCATGTTTATAAACGAGCACAAGCTTCACTATGCCTAGGATAGCCTATTATTTTTATATATATCTTTTATTTCATAATTATTATTACACATAAAGTTATTATAAAAATAACTAAATAAAGTTTCAATAAAAATTAACATTAATTAAAAATATAAAATTAATTCCAATGCTCGAAACAAGCCGAGCTCGAGCCTGGGCTCAGCTCGTTTACCCCGCTACTTGTAGGACTGATTATTTAAGGGTTTTGGGTCAACCCAACCCGGACCCGTTTTGATTGCTACAAAAACTACCTGTGTTGCCCGTTGACCAGTTATCCAGCCCGGCCTGTCTATTTTACCAGCTGAATTCTAATTTCATGTCTTTTAATTACTATTTTCAGCCACCATTCACACATTCCAACAGAAAGAAACTTCAGGAGAAGATAATAAATGAAAAGGTGAAGCTGTTACCGCGGTTAAGTGGTGAAGCTCACTCTTTGCTTAAAGGGGTAAGTTCACCTATCCATGATTAAGCTTCTATTATACATTTTAAATTGTTAATCACTATAACTGATTCAACTTTGTCTGTTTATTTATCTTCAGCTGTTGCAAAAAGACCCGTCATTAAGGCTTGGAAGTGGGCCCGGGGGTGGTGATTATATCAAAAACCATAAGTGGTTTAAAACAATAAACTGGAAGAAATTAGAGTCTAGAGAATTGCAAACAAAGTTTAAACCAGATGTGAGTGGTGAAGATTGTACTGAAAATTTTGATAAATGTTGGACTGCAATGCCTTTAGATGACTCACCAGCTCCTACACCGACATCCGGTGAGCATTTTCATGGTTATACTTATGTGGCACCTAACCATTGGCTTTCGTCTCCATAACGCGGTTGAAGATGTGAATTCGAATGTAATTTGTCGATTTTGCCCTCTTTTTGACTTGGATCCTACATATTGTTTGACTTACATTGTTAGATTTTCTACTTTTTTTTGTTGTATCTTTGTAGGAACTGAAATAGTGTGTTAGAATCATTCAGTTATTATGTTTCAGTTGGTAATTTAAACATGGATATGTCTAGGGTTCATGTGTTTTGAAAATAGGTTTTGGCAACAATCTAGGTTGGAAATACAAATCTTATTGAATACATATAAATCTTAGTGTACTAAATATGGAGGAATCTATTGCTTTGCCATATGATTACATGTGATCACAAGTCTTAGTGAATACATATAAATCTTAGTGACTCGGTAACAAGTATTTGTCTTTGAATAAAATGGTTAAATTTTACTTATTTTCTGTAGAAAACAACTATATATACTATTGTAGTCACACATGAACAATTTTTGAAGTACTTGAGGGTTAAGAAAGGAATATTGGATTTTATTAAGCCAAACTTTGCTCCGTTGGCTGACGATAAGCCAAACTTTAAAAATATACCACAACAGTCCCAAGTTTCAAACTATTGGCTGATTAATGAGCTTTTCACTAACGAGGTTAGATTTCGTTTGTTTTTTAATGACATGGCTGCTTAGGTGGCAAGTGTTTGATGTGGATGATGACATGGGTGCTGAGTTGTTAAAAATTATTAGACCCAATTACAAATTTTGTCCTTTAAAATAAGATGAATTACGGTTCGTGTCCTTTTTTTTAGTTTCCTTGCAGGCGGTGTACTTTAAACTTTTTTTTCCTACAAGTTTTGTCCTTTACGCTAACTGGTTTAGAAAAAGTCAGTTAAATCCCATCACGTGAGGCGCATGTGAGGGTAGTTTTGTCCTTTCATATATCTCTGCAACTAAACCCCCCTTTATCAGTCTTCCCCCTCCCTTTCAATCGATTCAATTCCCGGCGATTAAAAACCCTCATATCCGACTCGACTCAACAACCCGACAGTTAATACCTTAAATTGCACATCATTCTCAAAACTTAAAAACGTAAGATGGATGATCCTCCTCCTCCTCGATTCTACATTCGTGAAGCTGATGAACAATCAAATGCTGATGCGTTTTATGGTAAGTTAAAACTTTAGGGTTTATAATTTTAGGGTTTATAATTGGGTTTATTTAACTAACAGCTGCTTAATCTTGTTTGTGTAGTAAATAATCCACATTTGTTCACGATCAAGCTGCACCATGGTGGCAGTTTCACCAAATTTCCTGGACGGGTTTATAACAGAGCCGTTGTCCATTTTGTTGACATGCTAGATATTGACAAGTTTTCAGTTCACGAGCTTGATCGAATCTTGCTTGAGTTATCCTATCCTACAGATAAGGTTAGATTCTACCATTATGTAGTACCGGGTTCAGAATTGGATTGGTGGCTTAGAGCTTTGGGAAGTGATGATGATGTTAGGGGATTTGCTAAGTATATTGGAGCTTTTAATCAGTTAATGAATGTGTATGTTGAGCATGAGTTCACCTCTGTACACACATACTTCTGCTCACCCTCAAAGTTTACCATTGAAGAGATAACAGATGAGGAGTTTCTTGCAAGTGAGGTCGTACTAGATAAAGCAAACTCAGTTAAGAAAAGGTTGTTGTTGGAATGGCAAGATAGCACAAACGAGGTTGTTGTTCAAAAGGTAGTTGTGGAACAAGACAAACAGGATGCAAATGTGAATGTTCAAGAAGAGAATAATGTTGGTGTTGTTGAACAACAAGACCATATTGATATATGTCATGAGGATCCAGAATTTGACCCTATGTTTGGAGAGGATGCTTTTGGTGTGCAACCTACAAATGAGGTGGAGATTGATTACAATGGTGATGTAGATGGAGGTGGGGATGGAGGTTGATATGGTGTGCAGCCTACAAATGAGGTGGATATGGATTACAATGGAGGTGGGGATGGAGGTGGGGATGGAGATAGTGAAGATTCTTCAATTTCAGATGAAGAAAGTGGAGATGAGTCTTCAAGTTCAGATGAAAGTGGAACTGATGATAGTAGGGATTCTAACTATGAAATGAGAGATGAGAGTTCTGATGATGATGAACATCTAGAGGGTTGTCCAGTTAAGAAACCAAAGAATGTGAAGAAATCTAAGAACAAAAAGAAATCTAAAAATGTTAAGAAAACTAGGGATGGTGATGAAGATTCAGAAAGTGATTCAGATAGTGACTTCAACTATGAAGATGGTGAAACACATGATGTAGATGTAGATATGAGGGATTTCAGACTGCATACTGATTTTGAAGTTGAACAGCAGGATGCAAATTGTAGTTTAGAGGGTTTGGACATAGAAATGGATGATGTGATGTTGGATAATGATAGGATGTATAATGAGAAACAAAGAAATGAGGGGGACATGGATTATCTTTTCCATGTGGGACAAGTTTTTGGTACAAAAGCAGAGGTGAATGATATGATCAAGGCACATGCAGTTGAAACAAGAAGACAAATTAGGATAAAAAAAGATGATTTGGTAAGGGTGAGGGCTGTGTGTGAAGGAGATATGAAAGATGGGTCCCACATGCAGGGGGTTGGATCTAGCAGTGCTAATAAAGATGAGGGACCAGTCCAGAAAAGTATTGGGGGTAGGGGAAAAAGGAAAGACCCACTTGTTATTAGATGCCCTTGGGTACTGTTGTTGTCATACCAAAAGAGAACAGCTTCATGGAAAATTACAAGGTTGATAAATGAACATAAATGCCTTCAATCTAGGGAAATTTATGCTTGCACAGCCGGGTTCCTCTCAAACCATTTGGTTACTGATCTTCAAGATGACCCAAAGCTGAAAGTTAAATCCATCAAAGAAAGGTTTCAAAGGAGGTTTGAAGTTGGTGTGTCTGAGATGAAAGCTTATAGGGCAAAGATGTTGGCCAGGGAACATATAATTGGAAATTTCAGAGGCCAATATGGGTTATTGAGGGATTATATTGAAGAGTTGAAGAGGACTAATCCAGATACAACAGTGAAGCTTGAATTAGAAGAATGCTCAGATCCAACATCTGAGACAAGACAATTTAAGAGGATATACATCTGTTTGGGGTCCTTGAAAAAGGGGTTCAAAGCAATAGGTAGGGATCTGTTGGGACTGGATGGGGCTTTCCTTAAAAGTGCTTGGCCTGGTCAACTTTTAACAGCAGTTGCTCTAGATCCAAACAATGGATACTACCCTGTTGCATATGTTGTAGTTGAAGCTGAAACATTGAACTCTTGGGAATGGTTCTTGGAATGCCTTGGTGATGACTTGGATATAAACAACAGATCCAAGTTTACCTTTATGAGTGACAGGCAAAAGGGTCTTATACAGGCTGTAGATAAGTTGTTTCCTTCTGCAGAGCATAGGTTTTGTGTGAGCACATTGAAGATAACCTAAGATCACTCTTCAAAGGAAAGCTTTTAAGGGATGCTCTTTGGAAGCTGGCTAGATGTACATCACCTACACACTATAAGAGAGAGATGAACAACCTAAAAAACTTGAACAAAAGGTGTCATCTTTGGGTATCTAAGATCCCACCAGAAACATGGTCAAGGTCACACTTCTCTGGTAAGTTTTTAATTTTGTATCCTTTATTCTCTCATAACTTTCAAGTTTTGTCCTTTATCTGTTGTGTTTTGTTATAATAGGTAGAGCAATGTCTGATGTGTTGACCAACAACATGTGTGAATGTTTCAATTCAAAGCTGGTAGATGGAAGGGACAAGCCTATTATCACATTGCTGGAATACATCAGAGAATATGTGATGAGGAAGATTGTTACTGTGTTGAAGGTAATTGATAGGTCATCAGGGTTACTAACACCATATGCTACACAAATTATGGAGTCAGTGAAGAAGGAAGTAAGCAGGTGAGTTGTATGTGAATATTTACTTGTCTTGTAAATGATGTGAATGGTTTACATATTTGGATGATAGGTACTCTGTGCATTGGAATGGTGAGGATCATTATCAGGTAACAGGTCCATATGGTGATCAGTGTGTAGTGAACATGACCACAAGTACATGTGCATGTAGGAGATGGGAGATAACTGGGATACCTTGTAGACATGTGGTGGCATGTATTTGGGTGAAGGGTGCACATGACAGATCTGTTGGCAGGCCAGAAACATTTGTCAAACCAATTTACACAATGGATAGGTGGAAGGCAGTGTATAGCTACAAGGTGTATCCCATCAATGGTATGAGTATGTGGCCCACATCACAAGTCCCAATCCAGATCACAGCTCCTAAATTCAAAAAAGCAAACTGGAAGGCCAAAGAAATCAAGGAAAAAGTCAGCAGTGGAAAGGGAAGATGGTGGTTCAAGGAAAAAGTCAAAGGTTGATGCAAAGGGCAAGGGAAAGGTTGATGCAAAGGGTAAGGGAAAGGCTGTGGAGGGTGAAGGTCAGAAAGTGAAGGCAGTGAGAAAGACAAAGCCAAAAGGATCAAACACTTGTGGGACATGTGGTCAAAAGGGTCACAACAAGAGATCATGCATGAAAAATCTTGCTGATTAATGTGCCTACTGTTTGACTGTTTTTGTAGTTTTTATGACTTTATGGTATGGATATTTTTAAGTTGTTAGACTTTTTTTCAAGTTTTTCATGGTATGGATGTATTAAGTTGTTGTCTGGACTAATGTTGCTTTAAGTTGTTGACTTTAATATGGTTGATTAATGTTTAGTAGTTGTTAAATGACAAGTAGCTTTTAATATGGTTGTTCATTATTTAACTTGGTTGTTGTTTGCATTTATGGTTGTTGGTAATGGTTGTGTAGAACTGCAGATGGATCAGATGTTACTTATTTTAAGGGTTTGGACATATTTGCCCTTGGATCAGATTTTACATAATTTAATGGTTTGGCAGATGGATGTTTGTGCAGATGACTCATTCATCTTTTTGTGCATATTGTGCAGTTTTTACTTATTTGCCCTTGGATCAGATCAGATCATATTATGCAGTATTCATCTCTTGGTTTATGGTTTATGGGTGTTGTAGATGGATGTGTAGATAGTGCACAATGTGCAGATTGTGCATCATGTGTAGATAGTGCACAATGTGCAGATTGTGTATAGCATCCATCCAAAAGTCCAAAATAAACTAACCAAAGATCCAAATTAAATCCAAAATAAACTGATGATACATTGCTTAAAAGGGATCCAAAATAACATCCAAAATAAAGTCAAAATACATAATACTTAAACTGCATAAAGTCCTAAATTAACTAATAAAGTCAAAATACAAATAGTCAACAACTTCAAATTCAGTCAACTAGTTACATTTTCATTGCAATTACAATTGCAATGAAAATGATCCAACTAATGACCAATCTGTTCTTCATCTTCCTTGCTTGTTCTTTATAACTCTCTAAACTTTGTTCAACCTTGTTTTTCGACTTCAATAAGCCCGGGATAATCTCCAATGCCCGTTCACACATTGGTGGGTCACGCCATCCAAGAAAGGGGCAATCCGATGTCTGGAAAAGAGGAGAAACATGAAGTATAAACAATTGACTGGAACTTAAATCGAATTACACACTTACCATGTCCGGACAAGAGAAAAACCGACGACCTGGATTTCTATCAGTCCATGAAGTTCGAACAACTGCTACCTTGCCACAAACACAGTAAGCCATCATCAATTGAGCCCTGGTATTTGAATTTCGCATCGAGCCCTAATTGATTGAAGCCCTAATGGTACCCTGATCGATTGAAGGTGGGGTTGGGTTAAAAAGAGGGGGAAGACTGATAAAGGGGGGTTTAGTTGCAGAGATATATGAAAGGACAAAACTACCCTCACATGTGCCTCACGTGATGGGATTTAACTGACTTTTTCTAACCCAGTTAGCGTAAAGGACAAAACTTGTAGGAAAAAAAAGTTTAAAGTACACCGCCTGCAAGGAAACTAAAAAAAGGACACGAACCGTAATTCGTCTTATTTTAAAGGACAAAATTTGTAATTGGGTCAAATTATTATTATTATTATTATTATTATTATTATTATTATTATTATTATTATTATCTCTTACCTCTCTCTGTCTCTCTCTCCATACACACATTTATACATACACACATATGCAAATCCTCCGCCAACACTCAAGCATCACCGCTTGCTACTAGTCTGCCACTGTCAACCACCGCCGATCTCCTCCATCCAGCCTAGATCTTAAAATCATGACTTGCAACACTCGTCTTCATCGCTCACGATTCGCTCTCGACAACCAATCTGGTCATCTTCCCCAAATCAACAACGATGATTTTTGGGGCCAAAATGGGATATTTTCATAATGAACAATAGCAGTGGTCCGGCGGTGGCGATTCCATCTAGAGGTGAGAAGCAGCAGTATGGTCTTCGTGAGATTTTTTGGTATTCAATTAGAATCCAGATTAGGTCAAAAATTGAAAGAAATTGGAGTATGGATGGATCGGAATCCAAGTTGGGTAAGAGCAATAGAAAGAAGTGGGTAGCTTTCGCGTCCCTGTGTGAAGTGTGGGTCGCACGAGTCGTGGGGCAGGTTCCAGGTTCCGGTCTTTGGTGTGGTGGTAGCAGGTTGTGACGGATGGTGCTAGTGGAGGAGGTTGGTTATGGTGGCGGTGGTCTTCGTTGGTGGCCGGAGATGGCTGTGGTGGTTCTCGTCGGCGGTACGGTGGCTGCTGGAGGTGTCTATGCAGAGAGAGGGGTGAGGTGTGTAGTATTAGTATACATATAGTATGCATATATATATATATGTATGTATATGTGTGAGAGGGAGAGAGATATAGGAACATGTAAGTAGCCATGTAAGATTCAACCATTATACTTTTACACGTCATCAACCACGTCAACAGCCATCTCATCCAAAATTAACGAAATCTAACATCGTTAGTAAAAAGCTTGCTGTTGGCCAATAGCTTGAAACTTTGGACTGTTGTGGTATATTTTAAAAGTTCGGCTTAATGCCGGCCAAAAGAGCAAAGTTTGGATTATTAAAATACAATATTCCGTTAAGAAAAGAGGGTATTTTGTTTAACCTTTTTTTTAAGCGATTACAAAATAATCCGATGAAAATGGTTGATGTGTAGATGTAGTGATTTGATGATGAGGATTCCACCTAATAAAGTAGGGCAAGTGCTAACCATTTTTCGCTGCAATAAGGTTCAGTTTTGGGGGTTATAAAAATACAGTTCTTTGTTTATCATTTTACGATTTTACATAAGCTATTGTGATTAACAAGACAATTTTTTCCAATTGTCTTGTCAATTAACATCACAAACATCTCAGACCACAAGGTTTCGGTTCTTAAACATTATGTTTTTTGGTTTCATGAAGTGATGTCGAGCCTCATCCAACCTGATAAATATATATTGACTCGATTCACACAATGAAGTTAAATAAATGTTTGTTGGATATAAAGTTGATACCAATAGGATAGTTTGTTATTTAAATGATGTAAAAAGTCTTTGATAAGAAAGTCTAGATGAAACATAATAACTGAATGATTCTAACAAGCAAAGCCTAGATGAAAAGGAAAGTCCTGAATTAGAAAGGTTGTTTTAGGGAAATTTTAAAGTAAATGATAGGAAATGTAAACAATTAAAGTTAAAGGTTTAAAATGTAAATGTTAAGAAAATTATAACAATAGTCCTTTAAAAATGTAAGTTTGCTCGAAACTGGGTTAAAGTATCTAGCCTTAATATTTACTCAACCTATGTTTGGGTAAAAATGCAAGAATGCAAGTCCCTTTATAATAAAGATACTAAAACAGGTTTTAACGAGTGTTCGGGTCTTGATAATTGGTCAAACTCAAAGTCAACTTTCCAAAATAATGAATGTTATGAGATAACTCAATAAACTTTAAGAAGACTTAACCAAGTATGTAGTTCTATTGTTTTAGAACTAACAATGTTCGTTAAGCGGGTGTTCGGTATTGTCGGTCCAAACTTTGTTATAAGATCAAGTTGGATTCAAGATTCCAAGTAAAATCAGTCTATAAAGTATTTTTAAAGAAATATACAAGTCTTGATAGCTAGAAACACACTTGTGTGTCTTAAGCGAGTGAAATCGGTTTAGTTCGGTTTGGTTCGGTTTCCATCCCACAATAAGTTCATGGATGGTTGCCACATGCCCGAATATCATAGAACTTGTATAATAATTTATAAATGATGATATTTAAGTTTTACAACCAAAAAGTTAACAATAAAGTCTTTAAACAAAAGTTTGGTTTTCGGTTCGGATCTTGTTTCGGGTTAAGACCGAGATTAGTACAAACCCATAACCATGGAAATAATTAAAATGATTTTAGGAACTCAAATCTAACATAAAACTTGTTTAAACAATTATTTAACAAAACTAGTAAACAAAGTTCGGTTTACGGTTTGGAACTATTTACGGTTAAACCGAGGCTAGTCTATACAAACCCATAACCATAGAACTCAACAAATATGATATACAAACTAAAATAAGCAGAAGTTAAGCATGGTTAATAAGTATAAACAAGTTATATATATATATATATATATATATATATATATATATATATATATATATATATATATATATATATCAAGGACTACGTAAGTCCTCCATGAAGCTTTGTCTTACAAGGCCCGACACTCCACCGACCGAGACCGGAGAAGTGACCACCAAAGGTAACAAGGGGTGTATATTATATATATGTTGTATAACAATCTTCAAGTATTAATAAGAGTTAACAAGTTGATTAAAATGAAAGACTATGGTCAGTTTGACTTTTGAAAGTCAAACTGCCAAGAATATAAAGAACAACCTTAAAATCTTAAGAATTTGAGAGAGAAGATGAAGTGTGAGCAGGGATTAATGGAGAAGAGGGTCTTGTATATATAGAATAAGATTTAAGGGGTTAAGCAAGAGGTTTAATGTGTAAAAAGGGGAAAGTGAGTATGGGGCTGTTAGGCATCTAACCTTAGATGCGAAACCCCAAAAACTACGTAGTTTTGACTCAAATCCAATTAAAACCTAATTATGATTTCTTTCTGGTCGGTGACTGTGATGAAAGAATTTGTTCCATGCTTTATTGTAATGAAATAATTGATATATATTAAAATAGTTCTAATGGTTACTGCCCACATAATATTTATGAAAAGCTTTGTCGGCACTTTAGAATAATGAAATAATTGATCAAACATTAAAGGTTTATTCATGCCTGTGAATTCATTGAAGACGTTTGGAGCAAATTGGGATCGAAATGAAAACTGGAATTAACTTGCATACGGGATCTAGGTGCATTTGTTAAACATGAACAGCGGAATTTTTAATTAGGTTTTTGGATTTGAGTCAAAACTACGTAGTTTTGGGGGTTTCGCATATAAAGTTAGATGCCTAACAGCCCCATACTCACTTTCCCCGTGTAAAAATCGGATTTGGATAATAGGATGCAAAGTATAAACATAAAACAACAAACAGTCTAGTCTGTAGGTGGTCGCAATACGCGACGGGGCCAAGGCCACACCCATCGTGTATTGCGATGGGGTGCCGGCCAGCCTCACCAAGTTTTGCTTTTTGACAGTTTTGGCCCCTGGAGTTGTTTTAAAGGCATTTTAGAGACCTAAAAGAGTGTTTTTGAGACCCGACAAGTATAAAACAATATTGTAATATAAAATCCATCATTTTGATTACGTCAAGGGTTTCGGTTTACAAACGGGGTTTACATAATAAACAAATACAAAACGAAAATACGGTTGACTCGAAATTGACGAATGTCACACTTTGCATAATTTGCCTAATTAATTGCTGTCAATGTATCTATCTCAGTTATGGAGAAAGAATATGTTTGTGCCTTTAAAAGACTTCTTCGTGTGGGGGTTACAGTTCATGTCCTGTGTGATGCCACTTTCATTCTTTCGGCTGTTGAGAAAGAGCTTGGGATGGATGATGTGCGTTTGATGCTTGAAGACCTGCTGGAATGTAATGATGATATAATGCAGACAACAAAGTATGACTACTTTTGCCTCTTTCTTGTGATAGTTCTTTATAGTTGTTTCTACTATTTAAAGACTGTCTTTATTTATCATGCAGGTGTGCGAAAAGATATTTTAGTGAGCAGTTTGGTGATAGTGTTCCTACAGAGTATTTGGATTTCATGAGGCTAACCGAAGTTGGCGATCCTGATGCTAGTGTGAATCCAATTGATACGATTGCGAATTTGTTGAAGGATCCTTACTATAAGTCATACTTTCTTGCTACTGGTGGCGGTGATTTGATGTCTCGAGTACAACATGTATTTTGCAAGTTTTTTGAACAATATATTTTGTTTATCTTATTGTTTAAGAAGTGTTGTTATATTTTCTCTATAGGGCACATCTACTAATCCTGTTATCATACCAAAAAAAAGAGGCATTTGACTTTGTTGGCACCTACCAAATTTCAGAAGGAACTTTTCCTAAAAAATGGCGTCAAAGGAGGTATGCTTTGTCCGTCATACTTCCTTTTTTTTTTGCTTATTTTCTATTTTTTTCACAAGTTTAGTTGCAATTTTTACTGTTTTTTACTCAACATCCTTTATTTTGTTTTAATTTGCAGGTGGTTCACGACATGGTGGTTCCGGAGGTTAATTGTTGTTTCCATTTATGTTTGAAATTTAGTTTCAATTTCGCTGTTGTCAGGCTCATGTGATTGATATTATTCATTCAATTTGCAATTGGATTTAGGTTCACTTTTGTTTCTATTTGTGTTTGAAATTTAGTTTCAATCTCGTTGTTGTCATGTTCTTGTGATTGATATTATTCGTTCAATTTGCAACTGAATTTAGGTTAACTTCTATTTCTATTTTTGTTTGATATCTAGTGATGATTTATGTTCATGTAATTGTTACTATTCGTTCAATTTGCAATATGATTTAGGTTGACTTATATTTCTATTTGTGTTTGAAATCTAGTGATTATTTATGTTCATTTGATTGATAAAATTGGTTATAATGTTAGTATTTAGCGATTCGTTTTTTGTTTGTAATGACACAGAGCCGCTCATTTAATGATTATGATGGTGTGGTGAACCTCGTTGAGGATGATGAGATAGGGCCTTTCTTTCCGTTGGTCAACAACCTACAAAGCAAAATATTTGTGTTAGAAATTTAGTGATTATTTATGTTCATGTAATTTTAGGTTCGATGTTTTTATACTTGGGAGTGCAGAAAGCTTTCTAGCATAAAGTTAAGTACCTTAAACAAAGAGGACATGATATCCAGAACCTATAATTGTTCCACAAGTGTTAGTTGTATATCAAACATCGTATACAAAGCATGAAGTGCAAGTCTAAACGTTGTCGATTGAGAATCATTACAAACCTCGGAAAGATCCCAATCCAGAAAATGTTGATTCACAATCATGTGTGGATCACAAGTTGCGCAGATCTAGAGAATGTGGATGTGGAATATGTAGATAGAATTTTATGGTAAGAAACAACCTAGATATGTTGAGGAAAAAACTTCTATTTATAGATGAATGGTGGGTCTAACCCTAATGGGCTTTCTTTAATCTTGGGCTTGCTAATGTTAATTTAAATGGATAATGGATTAGTATTAATCCATCGGATATTGGTCCAATCGAAAGGTTATCTAAAAAATATTAATGTTTTGACTTCCTTTTTAGTGGTTGTTTAGGAAAATACCAATTATATTATGTTTATTACATTATGTGTTTATTTTCATTTTTATTATATAGAGTACAACACCACAAATTATCTTAAGTTTATTTTCTTGGGCTTGTTTAAATTGGGATGTTACCTATACATTATTAGGTTGGGTGTTAACATGAATTTAAAAATCATGTGTAAATGAAGCTAGTTTAGACATGTTGTCATAAAACTTTACAAAACAAAACCCATTAAGGATCCATATGTAAATAATCTTAAAATTTAATGATATATATAGCATTCAGAAAAAGAAAACATTTTGTAAAGAAGTGGTAGATCATTTATGAAGATGGATTAACAAAGACCAGTGGCATACTTGCGGCCTAGGTACGGGTCGACAATAACCTATGGATTTTTTGTTTCATTTGGTATATATACAACAAGATCCTAGCCGACTCCTCTGGGTTTTCAACATTAAAAGCTGGTTAATGGAGGCTAGAGTCGCATGTTCCCGGAACTTTACAGACCATTAAAGATTGGAGGGGAGACGGGTTTACTAGAAGTAAATAAAAAGAATAGTTTTAAATTGGTATTGATATATGAATTTTTTAAAAATTATTTTGTTGTTGAGTAGTGTGGACAGTAAGTCAGTAACCTGATTAAGACTTGTCATTGTAGGCTCATAAGGCTTTTAACTCATTTTTTTTTCTTTTTACGTTGTAATATTTATTTAAAAAGGTATTCATTATTTCGTCAAAGCATCTCAAATACGAGTAGCCATCCTAGTGTATATTTTCTTGATTTCGTTTATATATTTAGTTCTTTTTTTAATTTATAAGTTAATAACTTATTGATATTGTGGATTTGACCGAATGTCGAACCGGTACGAAACATATTATATATCAATTTGACCTGACCAAATGACCAAACGGGACTGATTTTTATATAACTAAGTAGCAACCCAAAAAATTTCCGACCCTGTAAAAAAGTTTCGTGGATTCACCACTTACGAAGACCTAAATGTTTCTTCTTCAAAATACATCCAAACCAGGAAAGTAAAATCTAAAACAAAAGCTAATCTCTAGCACCTACAAAATGTAAGAAAACCAAACACCAAGAACCCACTCTTTTGCAAGTGATTTTAGCAAGTAAATTAAACATCTACGAACCATAACAAACTAAGAATGATAATTTTCCCCGAATACAATACATGTTCTATACTCGTACCCGTACATGTATTTGTACCCACATATTCGGATACTCGGTACCCATTTGGAGACGGGTATTTCAATAGTCAGTACTCGTTTGATATTATGGTTTACTTTGGTATTATTGTTTATTTGTTATTTTTTGGCTGTGATATTACGGTTTTGGTATTTTAGTTTGTTGAATGCCGGTATGTACCGGTTCTCAAACCAAGTTAGCCATTTTGAAACCTGTCATGTACCGGTGCCCACACTATTTCAACTTATTTGTTACTACACCAAGTTAGGTGGAAATTTAAAAAGAAAAGAAGAGGTCGACAAAATGGAACCTAAATATACATACATAAAATTTGGTATGATACTCGGTACCATTTTTAACTGAAATTGGGTAGAGTTATTTCAACACGGTATCTATATCATCCCACAACAAACATCCCAGAGAATAAAGTGTTTTGTGTATATATGTGTGTTTAAATATCTCAAAACCACTTGTGTGCAGTGACGGATCCATGATTTTTTTCTAGTGGGTTCACTATTCGGGTCGGTTCAACGGTTCGGGCCAATTACGGTTTATCGCATGATAAAAATACGATACAATAACATAAAAACAAACATCATCATTAGACATCACTAATTGTATAATTCAATTAAAAATTTTGAAATTTCAACATAATCATTCATTCGTTCATCTTAACTCTAACTTGTATGTGTGAGACAAATCCACATCCTAACTCCAACTTGCATTCGTATATTCAACAAATAATCAATATATTAAATTTGAATCAAAAGTCAAAACATCAAATAAACAAAAATATTACCCTAAATGACTGAACTCTAAAGGGGAGGCGGATGAGAGCGGCAAAGGGTCTGCGGTGGCGGAGGGTTTAGGATTTAGGGTTTAGGGTTCAGTCATTGTGTCGTAGTGGCTGGACTATGGTGTCTTAGTTAGGGTTTGATGGAGTTGAACTGTTGAACGATGAGGGGTTGGGGGATGCTGTATGTTTTGTTACTTGTGTTGTTACAATGTGATGGGTAAATACCATAATTAATAACCACTTTAAAATTTAAAAAAAAACGTGCATGAAAGGGGATTCGAACCCAAGTTGTGACAGTAAGGAAACAAGAATTTTACCAACAAACCACAGATCCAATTTGTTAATGAGTTCACTCACAAAGTATATATGTGTTCACTTTCATATTTTAAATAGGCATTCTATATATAATCTGAAACTCAATGAGTTCACGTGAACCCGCTGAGTTATTAGTAGATCCGCCCCTGCTTGTGTAACCCACGGTTTTCCTTTTCTTCAAAAACAATTATACTAGGGGGGTGTTTGGTACAGAGAATGGAAAAAGAGAGAAAATAGAAATGGAAATGGAATTGTAGAGAAAGAGAATTGGTATGGAGAATGAGAATCATTTCTCTTGTTTGGTACACGAGAAAATAAACAGAGAACTCTACCATACCCAACCCCACCTCCACCCAACCTGACACCACTCACCACCGCAGCCCCACCACCACAGCCCCACCACCACAGCACCACCACCACAGCCCCACACCACCAGCACCACCAGCACCACCACCACAGCCCACCACCACCGGCTGCCGCCACCAAATCCCCTTCTTCAACCACAGTACACAAGAAATTAAAAAAATTCAAATTTTTGGAACATAAGATATAGAAAAAGGAGGCTCAGATCTGTCATCACTGCCTCTTTGGAGATTTTGTGGTGGTGGTTGTGGTGGCGATGATGATGATGATAATCAGAAGCCACCTGCGACCACCGCTGATTTCCACCACCACTGTCACCCACCTGCGACCACAATCACCCGACCATCTGAAAACCCTAACCTACCACGAACCACCACTTGAAACCCTAATCTCCGTTCACCCGTACCACCTGCAACCTACAACCGGTTACCATCTCTGTGTTCACCACTGCGAACGGCGGAGACGGGGTGGTGTTTGCAGACTTGGAGACGAGGTGGCGGTTGCAGACTTGGAGACGAGGTGGTGGCCGGAGACGGGGTGGTGGTCGGAGACGAGGTGGTGGCCGGAGACGAGGTGGTGACATGCTATGAGGAGGCTGCTGAGAAATGGATTTCTCTTTGTTTTAAAGAGAAATGGAATTCTCTAGTTTTAGAGAAATAGAAAGAGAAATAGAAATGAAAAGTGGAAAACAAACAAAAGAAATAATTCTAATTCCATTTCTCCCCGATCAAATCCCTCTACCAAACACCCCCTAGGTTTTTACTATTCTCCAAAAGGTTTATGTTCATCACAACCTTTATATTAAAAATTAAACCAACTTTGTAATCTCACGAGTGGAGCTCACCTACACGACACTCACACTCAATTACTCAGGCCGGCTCCGAAAAAACGAATTTTTGTAGGCTAAAGGCGAAAAAAAATTTAGGCCTTAAATAAAAGAAACATTTTTTTGTGTTTAAACAATTTAATTTTAAGTTGACTTACTTAGTTATGATTTGAGTTGTGTATAAAAATAAACATAAAAATAGTAGACCAAGCTAGATGTTTTACTCTCTTTGCCACTAGACCAAGCTAGTAGTTATGAATTATGTTAAAACATTGATTATACATATTTTTTTCATAATATACATATATATATATATATATTTTATGGAAAATAAACTTTTATATATAACACAAACCGAGTTACATCTGAATAATGGGTAAGCGAGCAACAAGCTGCGCCGCTATCCCCTTCTGAATCGCAAAGCCTATTCTACTAAATATAAATCTTTGGTTCCTCGGGCTCTGCGAGTCACTGTGGACCACCTTATGCACCCGCTCCAAGAAGTGAACCGCCTCGGGAGCCAGGGATCCAAAAGTGTCGAATGCAAATGGGTGTCGGGCCTGGGGCCGTCGACTACCCGGCCACACCCCTAGGCCGGCCCTGCAACCAGTCACCTACATCACCACCGCCGTCCGTCCGGTAACATCACCACTGTTGTCCCCTTCATCACCACCTTCGTCCGTCCCCTACATGACCACCGCCGTCCGTCACCTTCCTCACCGTTAATCACCATCGTCGTCGCCAGGTTACACCACCGCCGTCACCGTTCTTCACCACCCACATCGTTAAAAGGTACGTTTTTCATGCCAGATCTGCAACATCGCATTTCCGGCCAGATCTGCAACATCGCATTCCAGCCAGATCTGCATTTCCGACCAGTTTATTTATTATTATTATTATTATTATTATTATTATTTAATTATTATTACAGTCAGGGATCATGCGTCAGACATGGTGATGATGTGGAAGCGGACGGTCGAGGCGAGCACGTCGGGCGTTAGACGCGGACGGGGCGATGACGTGGACGACGACGATCAAGGATCAGGTGTCAGACGGAGGGTCGACGACCACGTCGATGTTCATGATGCGACGTTTACGGCCGTCGACACGCCGTTTTTATAGTTTGTGTGTATTTTGTAAAAACTCGATGTTTTTGTATATAATAATGCTTTGGTTTGGTGTATATGCGTGTTTATTGTTTTAGTAAAAAAAAAATTTGTTACAAAAACACTTATTTTTTTTAAAAGTTATTATATAAAAACAATAAAAAAAAGAAAATAAAAAAACACAAAAATTAAAATAAAAAACATATTAAGACTAAAAGTCGGTTTTCTAAAAACACCCCTTAATAGGCGGCCTATAGTGCTATAGGCCGCCTATTAAGAGGTTTTTTAGAAAAACCCTTAGTGTCTTTAAAATTTTCCTATATTTAACTGTTCAATATTACTATTTATAAACCAAAAATAAAGTTATTTATAAAGGAAAGAGATGATGTGTATGAATCACTCACATATTCTTCTGAATTATATGTATCCGCGAGACTCATTTGGAAAAACGATATGCGTAAGTATATCCAAGAACAAACAATTTTGATAGGAAAGATTCATCTAATGACTTCTCTGGGAGCTTTTATAGTAAATGGAATCTATAGAATTGTGATCAGTCAAATATTGCAAAGTCCCGGCATTTATTACCGGTCAGAATTAAACGATAATGGAATTTCGGTCTATACCGGCACCATAATATCATATTGGGGAGGAAGATTAGAATTAGAAATTGATAGAAAAGCAAGGATATAGGTTCGTGTGAATAGGCAACAAAAACTATCTATTCTAGTTCTATTATTAGCAATGGGGTTGAATATAAGAGAAATTCTAGAGAATGTTTGTTATCCTGAACTATTTTTGTCTTTTCTGAATAAAAATGAAAAAATAGGGTCAAAAGAAAATGCTATTTTGAAATTTTATCAACAATTTGCTTGTATAGAGAGACCCGGTATTTTCTGAATCCTTATCTAAGAATTTTTTCAGTCATGGTATGTCATAAGTGATAAGGACGCCACACAAATATAAAACTGTCGAGACTGAAAACATTAAAATTCAACAACAAGAAGGAAAAAAAAAAAAAAAACTAAGCAGGCTGCTAAAATAATTGTTTTTTTTTAACCCTATGCCGATTAGTAAATGCTTTTATGCAAATTAAAATGCCTCAAATAGTTCTAAATTAAATGCAAAAGTGCATGACCTTAAGTTTACAATCAAAAATCAAAATAATAATAAATTATTCAAACTATATCCAACAATTTCTCACCTCACTGGTTGAAATTCACATAATTCTCCTGAATTTAGCTCGAAAGCATATACATGAATGTTAAGCTTAATAAATAGTGGACCAACATATTCATAATATGGATGTGGGTGTTATTACTTATTTCTTAATAAGTTTATCACCAGCAGCTAGTGTCTAGTGGCTGTACTATACCAAATAAATATATAAATAAAACAATTAAAACTAAGAAGTCCCTATTACATCCACACTAGAGGGGTTTTATGCTTACAAGACCTCTTGCTTCTTTTCATGTCATTTATGAGACTTGAACTTAAAAGCTCTAAACGTTGGGATTTTAAGTGATCTGCCTTTATTAATGGACCACCAACCCCATTAGTTTCTTTTCCTCTTTTTCATGTTGCCCTTGGTACCTCTTGTAGCACTCTCCGTATCTTCCTGCCCATGCTGCATTGCATGTGTATACAAACAGAATATTAGGACATTCGGGGAAGGATCAAGTGAGAGTCCATACTTTTCATGAGAACTTTGTGGGAACCCATGAAAAACACTTCAAAATATATAATATTTTAGAAAAACTAAACTAAACGATCACTATAGCTCAAATACAACATTCAAAAATAATTATCTATATTTAAAGAAAAGGCATTTAGATCGAACCTTTACAATCCTCTTTTGTCCCTCATAATCATTATTATCATCATTAACATGGGGATGGGGAGATACGAGGCTCTTGACATATATACTAGCACAAACATGGATCCCATTAAAGGGCACACGGTTACCGTCATCAACGAAATAACTACTGTTCATTGTAATTGGCAAGTGGTGTGCAACATCATACTTGCTCTGACAACGATCATCAATAAATAGCTCCCACTTGTTGTTTTTCATTACCCATTCCGTACTCGCACCTCTTTCATATCCAGGTAATCTATATATAAATATGCATAGACATTCATCTATAACCCCTAGTATAGGCTTGCCACTACATTCATGTAGGGGGATTTCTTTAAACTCCTCCGTAGATAAATCCAAAGATAAGATTGCATCGTCCTTCTTCATGAGCCAGTAAAGTTTCCCACCACATAAGGTACCGGAAACACTCCCATAACGCATCCAACACTCAACGTGTCCGATATATTTCCAAGTATTTGATTTCAATGTTAACGAATAAAAAAACGTCACTTTGCTACCCCTCTTGTTGAACCCTGCTATAACCTTATAATCGTATGCTGATGAGTCATAACCAAAACCCCAACATACTTCATCCCTGATCTCTGAGGTATTGCGAATATGATGAAGCCAATAGGGCGGCGTTGGCAGCTTCTTTTGTTCCCTGGTCAAAGGATTGGTTACCGCGAACTTAACACCTCTAGGAGAAACACATAACAGGCCATTACAAGAACCAACAATATCAATGCGGTTCTCCCCATGCCATAAATCTGCAGCCCAAAGCATTTTGGTACAGACCCTTCTGTGTCCAAGTTCAGGATTGTTATGATCATTCGCGTAAGCATGCTTCAAGTGAGCATTGACAAAAGAAGGACCGGATATAATAGAATGCCATGAGTTGCACACGCTCTTGCATCGGATCAGATCTTTCACATCCAATCTTACCAGAATCTGCTCAACCACATCATCAGGCGCAAACTCCATCCTCCTTATATATATGATAATAATATATTAAGAACAGAGTCAAAAACGTGAAAACTTTAGATAATAATAATGTGAACTTACAACAATAAAAAGAATCTCCTAATCAATTCATCATTAAGTTTAATTTTAATTTTATATGCAAAGCAGAAAAATAAACAAATAGAAACACATACATTATTTGAGTTAGGGTTAGAACAGTCGTCCGATATGAACCTGGGTAATTTAGGGTTGGTTAAAATTAAATAGTAGCAGCATTATTTATTTGAGTTCAAATATAGCTGACCTGGGCCGGGCCTTCAAGTTTATAAGTAAATATTATTTTTGTATACACCTATAAATTTTTTAGTAGTTTAATAGTAAATATTATTTTTATACACCTATAAGTTTGTTACGTAGTACTTGCGGGGGATGAAAATATTTTAATTTTAAGGACCTTCAAACCACAACTAAATCGAACCAAAGAACCGACAAAATAAAAGGTGGCATCATCTTAATAGTCATAAAACAAAAGCTATTGATTATGTCTAAGGAGATTGTGATGTAGGCAGACCCTACATTTATTAATGACGATAAAAGTTTTTAATCAAGTCAAATTGGTCTTTTAAAGTTTTTGTAAAAGCTATCTTTATATAATTTGTAATTTGTACACATGGGATGTTCTATAAAGCTTTTGGTGCCCAGGTTGAAAATTTCATATATGATAGCTGATAGTCTTTTCCTCCTTCAAACGAGACTCCACAATTTCCTCAGATGTATGTGTACGACACAGAGAACATGGAACATGTCTAATACACACCAAACATGGCACCAACTTGGCCCGTTGCAATGTGCGGGTACGATTACCGGTACTTCCATAAACATGAAGAATAAAAGGCTAAAAGCACATATAATCGTGAAGACCATATAGAACATTTTTATATGTTATACCAAATAAGATGGCTATATTTAACTGTTCAAATTTACTATTTTATAAAACAAACATAAATTTATTTGGTATTTTAGCTCTAAGTGTATTCACACCCTATTTCCTACCACATATTCATATATATCATATATTCACATTAAAAATCACTGTATTTTCTCTTTCATGTTCAATTAAATAATACGTTTTATACCTTTGTTATTATCTTGTCTCTCTCCTTCGCTCACAATCATTTTCAGAAAATATTAAAAATTATACGGTGTGAACAATGAAACCCCAATTTAACTTTCTCATATAACATTTTCACTCTCCCCTATTCACAACCACTCATAACCATATCATATAATTTATAAAACTCTCTCACAATAATATAGAGAATAGACTAAGAATACTCATATATGTGTGACAGGTTATTCAGTCATGGCATAAGCGACAAGGACTGCACGCAAATATAAAACTGTGGAGACTGAAAACATTAAAATTCTACAAATTACACGGAGAAAAATAGCCATGCAGACCGCAAAATGAAAGGTTTTTTTAACCTATGCCGATTAGTAAATGTTTCTATGCAAATTGCTATGTAAAACAAATTGCAACTAAATTAAAATGCCTCAAGTAGTTCTAAATTAAATGCATGACCTTTAGTTTACAATCAAAACTCGGAAATAATAAAGTATTCAAACTATCGCCAACAATATCTCACCTCACTGGTTGAAATTCACCAAATTTCTCCTGGATTTAGCTCGAAAGCATATACATGAATGTTAGTTACACAACTGGTAAAGCTTAATAAATAGTGGACCAACATATTCATAATATGGATGTTATTTCTTAATAAGTTTATCACCAGCAGCTAGTGATAGTACTACACTAAATATATATATATAATAGATTAAGACTAACAAGTCCGTATTACATCCATAAGAGAGGCTTTTTATGCTTACAAGACCTCTTGCTTCTTTTTCAGTCATTTGTGAGATTTGAACCCAAGACCTCTAAGGTTTTAAATGCTTTGCCTTTGCCAATGAACTACCAACTCCATTGGTTCCTTTTCCTCTTTCTTATGTTGTCCTTGGTACTTCTTGCAGCACTCTCCGCTTCTTCCTGCCCATGTTGCATTGCCTGTGTATGTATACAAACAAAAATATTAGGACATTCGAAGTAGGATCAAATGATAGCTCATACTTTTCATGAGAACTTTGTGGGAACTCATGAAAAACACCTCAAAATATATAATATCTTAGAAAAACTAAACTAAACGATCATTATAGCTCAAATGCGTACAACATTCAAAACTAATTATCTATATTTAAAGAAAAGGAATTTAGATCGAACCTTTACAATCCTCTTTTGTCCCTCATAATCATTATTATCGTCATTTACATGGGGATGGGGAGATACGAGGCTCTTGACATATGTACTAGCACGAACATGGATCCCATTAAAGGGCACACGGTTACCGTCATCAACGAAATAACTACTGTTCATTGTAATTGGCAAGTGGTGTGCAACATCATACTTGCTCTGACAACGATCATCAATAAATAGCTCCCACTTGTTGTTTTTCATTACCCATTCCGTACTCGAACCTCTTTCATATCTACGTAATCTATATATAAATATGCATAGACATTCATCTATAACTCCTAGTATAGGCTTGCCACTACATTCATGTGGGGGGATTTCTTTAAACTCCTCTGTAGATAAATCCAAAGATAAGATTGCATCGTCCTTCTTCATGAGCCAGTAAAGTTTCCCACCACATAAGGTACCAGAAACACTCCCATAACGCATCCAACACTCAACGTGTCCGATATATTTCCAAGTATTTGATTTCAATGTTAACGAATAAAAAAACGTCACTTTGCTACCCCTCTTGTTGAACCCTGCTATAACCTTATAATCATATGCCAATGAGTCATAGCCAAAACCCCAACATACTTCATTCCTGATATTTGAGGTATTGCGAATATGATGAAGCCAATAGGGCGGCGTTGGCAGTTTCTTTTGTTCCCTGGTCAAAGGATTGGTTACCGCAAACTTAACACCTCTAGGAGAAACACATAACAGGCCATTACAAGAACCAACAATATCAATGCCGTTCTGCTCATGCCATGTTTCTGCAGCCCAAAGCATTTTGTTACAGACCCTTCTGTGTCCAAGTTCAGGATTGTTATGATCATTCGCGTAAGCACGCTTCAAGTGAGCTTTGACAAAAGAAGGAGTGGATATAATAGAATGCCATGAGTTGCACACGCTCTTGCATCGGATTAGATCTTTCACATCCAATCGTACCAGAATCTGCTCAACCACATCATCAGGCGCAAACTCCATCCTCCTAAACTTGTCCCAAACTCGTCGGCTAATCACTCGTCAGGTTTCGGGATTTTGACAAAATACCTGTTGGGTATACCCAACCCAGTGCAAAGAGAAGAAGACGAGGTTTGCACTCTCGTCCAGTCGACCGACAGGATGAGAAGATCCGAGATCGTGGGGCCTTGTGGGAAACATAAAGGTCAGCAAATGACAATTGTAAAACCGAACACAGTGGGCGCTATATCCACCCAAAAACCCCCTATAGCGTTGGGAAACACAACCCCAATTCCCCGGGCACTATGGCTTGTTTTGGGGTGGGAGGTGGTTCCCACAAAGCGTCGGTATGTGTTGTGTTTGGCCAAACTAGCCGTTTGACAACGTCTTTCTTTTTAATAAACTATGTTAGATCTCGTGTTAGAAATATAAAAAATTCATATATATCTATCTAACTATATTTATATAATTATCTACATTGAAATCCTATTTGTCGCTCTCACATCGCTCCCTCAGAGCCACCAGATAGCTCGATTTCAAAATGAAAGCTTCTCGTTCATTCCATAAATTTCGTGGGTCTAGGGGTCCGAATCTCTCTATATCATAACCTATGTATGTTCCGCCTCATATCACCTCCCTTTAATCGTGAACAACTCTTCCATTCCTTCGTTTCACAACTCCATCGTCCCTAGCCATAATCTAACTTCAAATCGTAGTTCATTCGACAAAACCTAATTGGAGACTTGAAATCTGCCACGAATAAAAGATATGTTATTTTTAGGGTTCGGTTTTTGAACTGGTGAAATTGAAGTGCTTATCACTGATTTTTACCAGGTGCTGCTCCGACTCCTTCTATTTTGTCAAACTTCGTTTCATGATGATGTAGATGGCGATGATTATGACGATTTTGGGCAAACGTTACACCTAATTATGCTCATCAGGTAATCTGAGTAATGACAAATATTCAAACATCTATAATAACTTTACTGCATAGTTTATTTTTGTATTCAACTTATCTCATCCATTAACTAAACTATTCTTCACACGTTTGCTACTTATTTTGTCAATTAGACTATCATTTGGAGTTGTCATTGTGAGGGCAGTGGCTCACCATTCAAGCAATCCAACAATTTGCAAATTAAACATCAGGTAATAATTTATCATGAATGTTTTGCATAATCAAGATCAGAAGGTTTGGAAATACATGTTAAAACAACAAGTGCTAATTATTTGTTTGTTTAAAAATAAAGTTTATGTTCGAAGTTGATTCAAACATAAGTGAATAAGGTGAATCTGAATTTTGATATGTGAGTTTCCTTGGTAATTCAATAATTACATAAAGACTAAATTAATCTCTTAATTTTGTTGTTTAAACTTTATGATTACCCTCTCTGGTCTTTCATTTTAGTTTTAGTGGTGTTTTTCAAGTAATTTTCTTAGGTTCCCAGTTATTTGGGTCAGGTTGTTCGGTTCAGAGCTTAATGGAAATTCACCTAAGGACCGACCCAATTACGATTGGGTTGTTCAGGTTTTGGGTTGGGGCTATAATGGGCTGTGCAAAATTAAAAAAAAAAATAATCCAACAATAATCATTACCAAAATTTTACACGTTTTATGATAAAAAAATATATAGTGATGAAATAATTATATGGTATTAGAATAATTAATTACTTAAAAGAGATTATTGTAATAAAAATATACATGATATCTGACAGAAACACTATAAAAATATGTGATTTAGATTGGGAGGTATAATCTGTTGATGCTACTTAAAGTAAAAAGTTTTTGATTTTCATATTATTTGATCTCTATTTAATTTTGCGTTTATTAGGTTTTGAAGTGATAACTAAATAAACATTAGTTTTGGTCAAAGCTCATAGTACTATATACTAGATTACATGATCGATGCTTTGTGTTCTTGTGCAGGATGCTTTGACCTTTGAAGAAATGAATCCAGCTGCAGGTAATTTATCTCAAAAGGGTCTATTCGTATTGTGTTTTATCTTTAACGGGTCAATCTGTATAGCGACTTATTGCAAACGGGTGAATTAAGATTGAGGTATATCTGAAACGGGTCAATTTATATTGTGTTTTATCTCAGACATAAATTATTAATTATATCGATTAAGACTGGGATGCATCTCAAATAGGACAATTCAGAATATGGTTGGCCTTCTTTGATTTTAAATGTCAAACTTGAATATTCAAATTAAAAACATTATTTAAAATCAAATATTTAACGTAGTTTTTCTTTTTTGTGGTTATCAGTCATCCAAAAAATACTTGAAAGTAATTTGTTTGATAAGTTTATTCAAGGTCAAAATGCATGATATTGTGTTTCAAACTACATCAATGTTGACCAAATAAATAATGTGGATTTGGATGCAACTGATTGCTGCTGCTATACGCCCAAATATTAAGCCAAGTGTTGATCAAATTTTTTAACATGTAGCAACAAAAATAAGCCATTCTAGACATGAGATGTATATAATAATAGTGGTGTCGCTCTGGTAATTTACTAAATTACCCTTGGAAAGGCATGACACATTGGAAAGGCGTTTGACCCGTTAAGACAATGTATTAATTGTATTCCTTTCACTTTGTTATTTGTACATACTGCTCAGCTTTCATTTGCATATTTTATTTAAAATGGAATTATAGATAGAACACATATGATTTTGACACACACATTTGACAATTAAAATTTGAACTTTTATGCAACCATAGGCAACTGAACTGAACTGTTATGCATACTCATATCTATGTGCAGATTTAAATAGCCCGGCTCATTTTCTTTATTTTTTTAAACCTCGACGTAATGTCATTCGAATACAAGGGATGCATAAATTTGACTTTTAGAGGTCAAACATCTATTAATATGGTTTGGTTTGTGAAGACTAAAGTAACTGCTGTTCAAGATGCAATCTTTTATGTAATGAAATATATATTCAAAATGCTTTAAGTTTGGCTACCAAAGTGCATCAAAACAGTTTTTTTCTGGTATAACTAATTCTATATTTAAAATTGTTGTAACCTATACTTTATGAATACTTTGTGTTAACAATGTATAATAAGTTGTCAAATTGTATTATTGATATTTATTGAATATTATATATTAATTTGTTACCCGTATAGAAATCTATGTCACATTGTTGCCGTTGTGGAATATATTAAATTAAAACAACTAATTACAAAACTATAATTACAAAATGATTAAAAATAAAAACCTAAATAATCCCGCGTGACACGCGGGCTAAAAACTAGTAATATATATAAATGAAGATCCAAAAATCCTAGGTGTCGCGATGTGGTCGCTCCCCCTTTTTTTGGAGCCACCAGATTTGCTTCATTCTTAAATGGTGACTTCTCATTGATTTAACCCGGTTTTAACCCGTTTAAGGTTTAAATTTCGCTGGTCATGGGCATGGATCTTCTAATGGGTTAGGATTTGGTGAAACGGATTATATCACATTCTGAAACCCTACCTCTTGCAAATCCTAATGGTTGCCTCTCCATATTCTTCTTGTGACCAACTATCGACCTTATCTCTACCTCTTGCAATAGCCAATTGATTCTGAACGTTGGTTGCAGATCACGATATCTCTGTTGCCCCCAAATCACCAATTAATCGTCGGTGAAGCCCAAGCCGAGGTTAAGAACTTCAAGTAGTTCTAGAGTGAAACTGATTTATGTGGTTTTTTTTTATGTTGAATCAGTTATAGAATTAATAGATTAGGTTTTCAATTTTGTGAAATTTCCTTTATAGAAAAAATGATTTTAGGGATTACAAATCTATTATCGAGACCTGTTGAGATTTGACCTGAAACAAAAAGTGATAGAAATTCTATCTTCAATACATGTTTTGTTTCAAGACGTCAAACTTATTTATTATCAACTATTAAATCTATAAGAAATCATCGTGAGGTGTCCTAGGCACATATCAAAGACAACACCAAGTACAAAAATGTGGTTAAATGTTATTTGTCAGGATGCTAGATTATCAGAAATATTCTTATAAATTTAATAGGATGGGAGTTTATCATGTAAATTGGATTATTGACTCAGAACAATTTTCCATTAGGTATCTTACTCAAGATTCAAGAACATGATAAAAGTTGACTTCTTTTTTTATTATACGTTTTATTGTAATCATAAATGTGTTTCTTTCTGATTCAAGTTAGACTTAAAAAGATATTTGGAAATGAGCTGGAGGACCATGGAGAAGGTTATGTGCATCGCTTGCTTTTTGAGTAATGTTTTGGCCGTGATAGCTGATTGGACTCAAGGTGATTAGGTGAAAGACGCTGAGACATAAGGTAATATTATTGTGAGAATATAAAAGTGAGTACAATAACTTTTTAACCATATATTTTTGTAACTTTTTTAAACCATAGTTTTAGGTTTGTAATTTGTTGCTTATGTTGAAATCAAACAGCTTTGTGTAGAGATTCAGCATTTATATAAACATGAATTGATCTTAGGCTTTTTATTATGACAGACACTTTCAACAAATTGGGAAATTTAATCTCATTTGGGCCTTAGCTTTGAAATTATGGTGTCTTTAGGTGTGTAAATTTAGGTTTTATCAAAGTTTGGTGTTTGCGTATTCTAATGATATTATCCAGTCTCATAACTGAGTTTTAAGGTTTATGGAAACAGGTCCAATTTAGGTTGATGTTTGGTAATCAATTCTAGACGAGTGACAATAATACAAGCTAATTTGTTGATATATATTACAGACTAGGTATATTAATCATCAAAGTTAAAGAGAAATTGGTGTATGAAGTTGAGTACATATACATTTGCTTTAATTTCTTTTTTGAAAGGAGGAATTACTAATCTTTGAAAGTTATTTTGGTTAGGGATGTACGCTGCTATTTGGAATTTTTTTCTTGCTATATAATGTGATATAACCTGCTTTAAACTATAGGATTTGTTGGATAGATGTTTATTCTCTACAGGATTTGTAGAATTGTTCCAGCTTGGGATTGTTTAACAACTTCTTTGATCTGTAATATGTGAAATCCCCAATTTTTCTCAGAATGCAAATGTTGCAAATATGCAATTTTTAGTGAGTGGTTACATACTGCACAAAAAGACAAACATTTCTGAGGTTTGTTTATTGGGCTGTGACTTTTGATTTAGGCTTTAGTTTCTTGGTCTTTCTAATTTCGTCCTTTTTGATAAAAAAAATTGAAAACAACATTCAATCTCATGAAGTGTGAGTTATATAATCATATAATAACCAATTTTTAATGGCACTCATCAGCTTTACTTGGGAGATGCAACCCAACTATGCCGAGAAGCAAGTTATAATATTGTTTATTGTTATTATTTTTTTGGTTTAGGTGTGAAACAAATATTCCTGTGTATTCAAATTTTCAAACCTTTTTCTAAAATGTATACAATTATTTTTGAGATGCGAAATCATGCAAAAAGGAGCTACGCTTCTACAAAACATATATCAAAGCAAGATGCTCTATGTACACATTGTAATGGGTATGTCACACTTAATAGAATCCCTAATAATATACTGATCATATTGTCATATTTAGATGTTGTTTTAAGAGTTGCTAAAACTAATATACCAACATAAAGTCATTAAAAGTGTATGCTTTATTGTCTGATATTTAGGACCATTATGATTTGTTAACAAATAAGATTTATTTTTATTTTTAGAAAACTAAAATTATCATTATTTTGTTGTTTTAGATATTAGGACAAGAATTGGTTCACTATTAAAAAAAACACTGAATGCATCTATCAAATTCATATACTTTTTTGTTAGACTAAGTTATTTTAGATAGACAAGTTTATTATTATTGAGGGTATCAAATTATAATTAGTTTATCTATATATAGGGCCTTGTATTCACTCTATAATCATCAATAATAAACGTATTCTATTCCCAGATTTAATTTGGTATCAGAGCCAAATCAAATCTCTCTTTTTTTTTATTCTCTATCAAAAACCCTAATTCTGCCGACGCTACTTCCGGCTTAACCCTAAAACCTCTACCAACCTCTGCCAACGTTAATTCTGGCTGCCCTGGTTTAATCACTGAACTTCTTCTACATCAGCAAACTCGTTCATCACTATGGCTGCAATTATAACCTTTACAAACCAGGAGAAGACAACCCATAACTCTCACAAATTTGCCTTTACCCTAAAACCCACAAACTATGGCTATTGGAGAACAATGATAGAGTCTTTTCTTGCTTCTCACAACCTCTTTGGCTATGTGGACGGTACCATCTTATGTCCAGAACCAAAAGTTACCACATGTACTGCTACCACAGACAATCCAAGCTACCAGCCATGGCTCACCAATGACGCTCATATCCGCATGCTCATAATCTCTACAGTATCCGAGGAGTCCTTTCAACATATTCAGGGAAAAACTTCACATGAGGTATGGTTGTCTTTAGAACGGGCGTATGCCCCAGTCACCTCATCTCATGAATTTACCCTCAAAAATCAATTACTTAGAATCACCATGAAGGGTGATGAAAAACCTGCTGACTACTTAAGCAGAGCACAGGAATATGCATCCGCATTAGCCAACATAGGAGAACAAATGAAAGACAAAGACCTTGTTATGCTCACTCTTTCAGGGCTTCGTGAAGAATACAATGGCCTTAAGACCACTCTATTAACTCGTTCTCCTCCTGTTACTTTTAACGAACTACACGGTATACTAGATGACCATGATTACATGATCACGAAGATCTTAGCCACAAATCAACAGGTTCCTCTGGCCTTTTTGGCAGCTGCCACTCCATCACCACAGCCTTTTACGGCTGCTGTCACACCTACACAGCAGCCCAATCTTGATTCCATTCGGCAGCAACTTCATAACCTTCACCTCATGGCCTCTCAGTTGGGATATCAACTCAATCCTTCGCCTTCAAGACAACCACAGACCTACTTTGGATCTCAGTCTTTTAACAACAACCGAGGCAACCGTGGTTCTCGAGGTTCCTCACATGGTAACTCCCGTGCAAATTCAAATTATCGCAATTGGGACAATAGTGGCACGCGACAATTCTCTTGGGCTTCAACTCAAAACACTGTTTATGGCCATTGTAACCGTTGTGGCATAGCTCATCTACCCTCTCAGTGTCCTAATCAACCTAACCAATCTCGTGCAGTGCCACAGGCTAACTATGCTACTCACTCGAATGCTGGCTCACAATCAGCTTTTTCTTGGAAGCCTGATACGGGAGCTAATGGGCATGCTACTCCAGACCTATCAAGCATTGACAACCCTGAGGCCTACTTTGGTAATGATTCTTTACTTGTTGGTAACGGTAACTCACTACCCATCTTTCACATTGGATCCTCAACAATTTACTTACCTGATAAAACTTTTAGCTTGTCCAATATACTTCATGTCCCCGACCTAAAACAAAACCTTTTGTCTGTTCAAAAATTTTGTGTAGATAATGATGTTTTCTTTGAATTTCACTCATCTTATTTTGTTGTGAAGGACGAGTCTACACGCACTACCCTCCTAACGGGTCCCAGTGAACATGGTTTGTATTCGTCTTCCTCAGCTCAAGTCTCTTCCCAAGGTTGCATTCACCGCTGTTAAAGCATCTTCCAATACTTGGCATCAACGCTTGGGACACCCTCATGCTCAAGTTTTTCGTTCTATTGTTTCATATTGTTCTTTACCTGTTTCGGACAAGTTATCTAATAATTTATGTACTTCTTGTCAATTAGGCAAGTCTTCAAAATTATCTTTATCAGACTCAAACTTTCGTAGCACAAATTTTTTGGACCTTGTTTATTTTGATGTTTGGGGCCCTTCGCCCACTTTATCTTTCAATGGTTGTCGTTTCTTTTTATTGTGTGTAGATCATCATTCAAGATACATGTGGTTTTATTCTTTAGTTCACAAATCTGATGTCTACACAGTGCTTACAAACTTTATTAAAATGGTAGAACGACAATTTAATATCAAACTAAAAAGCATTCAGTCCGATTGGGGTGGGGAGTTTCGTAATCTTACCTCATTTTGTACTAGTCTTGGTATAATTCATCGACGCTCTTGTCCTCATACAAGTGAGCAAAATGGGATCGTAGAGCGTCGTAATCGCCATGTTGTGGAAACAGGACTTGCCCTTCTGGCACAGTCCAATCTTCCTCAACGTTTCTGGCAATTTGCTTTTGAAACGGCTGTTTACTTAATTAATCGACTCCCCTCTCGTGTTTCCTCCAACAAATCTCCATATGAGCATGTTTTTAAACGAAAGCCTGACTACTCTTTCCTTCGTGTTTTCGGATGCCAATGTTTTCCCTATCTTCGTCCGTACAACCGTCATAAGATTGATTTTCGGTCCACTCCATGTGTCTTTCTTGGATACAGCCCTGTTCACCACCATGGTTACCGGTGCTTTGACCCGTCTACCGAACGAATATACATTGCTCGACATGTTCGTTTCAGTGAACATGTCTTCCCATATCATACCCCTGCACCTACCCAACCCTCACCTCGACCTGAACCACCATATGTCTCTATCTTTCCTGAACCCCCACCTGGTTTTCCAACCGAACCCACCCCACCACCCCCACCATTTATCGATCCCCTACCAACCGAACCCACCTCAACATCCACCACCTCATCTGAAACTGAACCAACCTTGTCACCCACCACTTCATCTTCTTCAACTGAACCCAATCTGAGCACAACCCAACAGACCACAGCTCCAAGGCCCCGACCTCCCAACTTACGTCCCAATCCTAAGCAAACCACCCGCTATGATCCCGCTGCTTACACAGCTACCACCACCTCCACTTTACCCGTTGAACCTACCTCTTTTACCGTTGCTAACAAGTCTTTAGCATGGCGCCAAGCCATGGCTGACGAGTTGGATGCGCTGTATAGGAATCGAACCTGGACATTAGTTCCTCGTGCACCCAATACTAACGTGGTTGATTGTAAATGGGTTTATAGATTGAAAACAGATCAACATGGAAAGATTAGCAGGTACAAGGCACGACTTGTTGCTAAAGGATTTCACCAGCAACATGGGGTTGATTATCATGAAACCTTCAGCCCAGTAATCAAACCTGCCACTATTCGGACTGTCTTATCACTTGCTGTCACCAACAAGTGGTCTCTACGACAGTTGGATGTCCAGAACGCTTTCCTACACGGTGATCTTCAAGACAGTTTATATGAGGCAACCTCCTGGTTTTGTTGATCCAGCCAGGCCAGGTCATGTGTGCTTATTACACAAGTCTTTATATGGGCTCAAACAAGCCCCTCGTGCTTGGTTTACAAAACTGTCTATGGCTCTTCGTCAGCTGGGTTTTTACGGGTCCAAAACTGACCCGTCTCTATTTATTCTTAACTCGTGTGGAACACTCGCTATCTTCTTGTGTATGTAGACGATATTATCATCACAGGTAATCACCCAGGGGCTATTACTACTGTTATTGATCGTCTTAGTTCTATGTTTGCAATTAAAGATCTGGGTCAATTACATTATTTTTTGGGCATTGAAGTGGTGCATCGTGGTTCAGATTTGGTGCTCTCTCAACGCAAATATATTCTTGATATTCTTCACCGAGCAGGTCTTGCGGACTGCAAACCTGTATCCTCTCCTATGAGCACTTCTCATGTCTTATTACCTGATGACAGTCCATTACTTGATGATTCTTCCAGATACAGGCGGATAGTAGGTGCTCTTCAATATGCAACCTTATCTCGTCCGGACATAGCTTTTGCGGTTAATAAAGTATGTCAATTTATGCATGCTCCTACTGAGAATCATTGGGCTAGTGTGAAACGCATACTACGTTATCTAAAGGGCACCGTTAATCTTGGCTTATTATTTCGTCACGACACAGGGTCTAGGCTACACGCCTTTTCTGACTCTCATTGGGGTACTAATCTCAGAGCATTCTCAGATTCTGATTGGGCTGGTTGCCCTGTCGATCGTCGATCAACAGGGGGATTTGCTATCTATTTGGGTTCCAATCTTATTTCATGGTCCGCTCGTAAACAACGAACTGTCTCTCGGTCTTCAACAGAATCTGAATATAAGGCTATTGCTGATACTGTAGCAGAACTGATTTGGTTAAAATCTCTCCTTCATGAGCTCGGTCTAGTTAGCAAGGCACCAACGCTTTGGTGTGATAATCTTGGTGCAATCTATCTCTCTGCTAATCCACTATTTCATGCACGCACGAAACACGTTGAAGTAGATTACCACTTTGTTCGCGAACAGGTTACTCAAGGAAAGCTGAATGTCAAGTTTATCTCCACCGATGATCAAGTCGCTGATGTATTTACAAAGCCCTTGTCTTCACAAAGATTTGAGTTTCTACGGTCAAAGTTGCAGGTCGTTCCCCGCCCTCAACTTGCGGGGGAATGTTAGACAAAGTTATTTTAGATAGACAAGTTTATTATTATTGAGGGTATCAAATTGTAATTAGTTTATCTATATATAGGGCCTTGTATTCACTCTATAATCATCAATAATAAACGTATTCTATTCCCAGATTTAATTTTTTTTGAAAGGCCCATTATCACTTGTGAGAAAATACTGAATGCATCTATCAAATTCATATACTATTTTGGAAGGCCCATTATCACTTGTGAGAACTTTAGCATGTTTGTTGTTAGTTTCTAAAGTGCTATTTAAATATGATTATTACTTTATTTAGTGACATTTCACTTCTTTTTTATCCGACAGTTAATGTGGATGACACAAATTCAAAGGTGGTTTAAAGATAAATGTTGTTAGTCCATATTCCTCAGGGAAAAAGAGGTAAATACTTCAATATGGTGGTTTGGCTTATGATTTCAAAAAAACTCAACTTTTATGAGCATTTTGACTTTTTTGGTCACATTGAATTTTATGTGACTTTTTCAACATTTGTGACATTTTGGTCAATGTTGACAAAAAAGTCAACATAAAACTCAGTTGGCCAAACCAGTAAAGAGTTTAATTTTATAAAACAAATGTCGGAACACATAATAATAGTAAAAGACCTGTTTTTTTTAAATTTATGTATATTATATTACTATTGCTTATCGAACCAAAAGGACATACTACCTACAGTCTTTTGTTATGCTCTTTTAATTTTAATAATTTGGATAGTTGCATGAGCGGGCAATTATTTGTCATAGTGAAAACCTGAGGAGTTTAAACTGTGTCAGGTAAGATATGTGGGTCAGATCAAGTTGAATAATGAATCGAACTTTGTTCGGGTTAAAGTGCGCTATTTTTAAAAGGTTTGATTTTAGATTAAGTCGACATGTTCAATTTAAAATGGATTATTGGACAAGGTTATTGGTGACGGGTGGAAATTGTGGCAGCGGAGGTAGGCGGTGACGACATGTGGTGATGGCAGCGGCAACAACGAATAGCTTATGCGTGTAAATATTTATATAAATATGCTCTAAATTATATTCTAATTTATATAAATATTTATTTACAGTTTAACAATTTTTATTACTTTTTTGTATTGAATTTTGTTATGCGTGTAATTGATTTAGGGTAACACGGAGCTTTTTTTCCTAATAATTAGTTAAAGGTGAGTTGGCGTTAAATATGTGCATGCTTTTCAACTCAAATCAATATGTTTCAAAGGGCGAAAAAGAGTAGGGAATTCAACGTCTTATTAAGGTGTTGGAGTTTCCAAATGTAATCAAACCGTGCTTAGGATACCCACATCGATGGGAAGAAAAAAAGTCAGTGGTTGTTCACTATAAAACGAAAGCCCATTTTATTTTAAAGGGGTTAGAAAGGCAAATAAGTTCAAATTTTGGCAGTGAAACAAATATATATATATAAATGAATAAAAATATTCAAGCGCATTTAAATATTTAGGCATTTTCATTTTTTTGGTTATAAACAAAGTACTGAATTGAATACAAAGCTAATTTTGTTAGGTTATATTCATGATTTGGTTTAAGTGAAGCAATATGTTGTGGATTTTTTATAACAGAAGCATTCGAATATGGTTTCTGTTTTTTTCTATTTTAGGCAATAACAAAACCAAGTGAATCCATGCTCATATATCATATATAGTTAGACCATATTATGAATATATACTATCATACTAACAAATATTGTTAATAATTGTTACTGTAGGTAATTTTGTTTAGCAATAATTGTAATTCTAAGGTTGTCGTTCTCTTACTATATTATCATTAAAAAAAATTTAATACGTTCATGTAACCTTTAATTTTAATGCATAAACACATCATACACGAAAAATATATATTCACGTTAATTAAAAATAAAAATAAAAGCAACCCGCAATTGATAGCATGATTGTTATCCGGACGTGAACTGTTTCAATTGACAATACCAATGCTACAATACTAATTTGATAAACAAATGAACAAATTATTATGTTCACTTAATTAAACGAACGATCACGATAAGTTTTTAGAAATTGTTTATTTTTCATTCAGATTTTGACCTAATGGCCGGTTAAAGAATCAAATGTTTGTTAAACCTTTCAGCGGAAAGTTCGTTTGTGTTTATTTAATAAACGAGCAAACATGACCTAAATGTTTAGTTCATATGATTAAAAATTAATGACTAATTGTGAAAACGTAAACTTCTTTATGTTTATGTATTTGATAAACGAACGGAGATGAACCAATTTTATTTCTACATTTAATTAAACGAACAAATATGTGGGGTTTTAAGAAACTGTTTTTTTTTTCAATCAGATTTTGTACTAATGGTCAATAAGTGACAAAATTCTGGCAAGTTTGTCGTTTTTTGTAGGCGGATTTTGAATGGAAATTATGCAAGAAGTACAAGAAGTAATATACTATGGCTTGATTTATTTTAACTTTTGGTAGACATGGAATTAATAGACTCTGTTAAGGTTCACAACTGAAAGTATAAGTGGTAGTAAGTCTGACAAAACCTGGCCCAAAGCTAATATGAAACCCAACAGGCCTGCACAGGATCAACGTTGGACCAGTGGCTATGTTTTATTACATCGAATCGCGTCTGATATGATTTATGAGATTTATAACAATGTGGTTGTCTTCCGTTTATTTTGCTTTTTTGTTTTTCACTACTTGTTTTTATAAAGGTGGATGTGTATTTTGTGCGGGAAATATAACGATAATAGCCGCCAAAGCTATCAAAGCCTTGTAGTTTCTATGGTTTCTCCTCAAAACCATCAATATCATCCTCAAATATAGTGTGTCTTGCAGAGATCTCCATCTTCAAAACATGATGTTGCAGAGCGTTTTTTAAAAATTAAAGACAATAAAAAAGAGCTTGAGACAGAAATTGAAGCTGGATTTTTCTCTTTCTTTGCTAGACGGGAAGATCCGGATTAGGGAAAGGCCTTCCACCAAGTTCATACCATAGGAGACAAGCATTTGGTACGCAAATCACAAACACTAAACCTTAAAACCAAGAACCACTATATATATGATATATGATTTTGAAATGGTATTTTGAAATGATGTATCTACAGATAATCCTGGAAGGATTACTTTGTATGGACGTTGGAACGTGGATCGAACTCTAATAAACACGATCTTTTTCATCAAGTTGTCTTTGTTTCTGATTAAAATAACTGTATACGAAGCCAAAAACCAAAAAAGAAAACTGAAACCGGACTGAAATGAAATCCACAACCAAAATAATAGGACAAAAAGGAAACCAAAAACCGAAAAAAGCTGAAATATCTAAAACCGAAACGAAACAAAAAAATGGGAAAAACTGTAATCGGACCAAAACGAAAATAAAACGCTAAACAAACTTAAACGAATATGAAAAAACCTAGCCCATGACTTTCCAAAGCATTATAACTACACAAGTATTTAAATTATGAAGGAATATAACAAACTTCCACAAAATAAATTAAATTAAAACAATTAATTACAAAATGTAATTGCAAAATGATTCAAAACAACACCTAAATAAACCCGCGTGACACGCGGGCTAAAAGCTAGTATATATATATATATATATATATATATATATATATATATACTTGTGTGTGTGTATTATACATTTTAATGAATTGTAAATGTTAGATAATCTAACATTATTAATATAAGGTATCATATTGTTGTTTTAATTAAAAGAATCCAACATACAAAGATAAACAAATAAAAATAACAGTTTAAAACATATTTCTAACTTATATCATGAAATAAAAAAAGACATATTAATATCATTTACTGAAGTCATATATTGTAAAATATAAAACGTAAACATGTAGATGCTGTAACATAAGTTGTGTGTTATAAAAACTATATTTTTATTGAAATTATAAAACATATAAGTACAAAACATAAAAAATGCTACAAATATAACAATGGGATAGCAATTATAATTTTAACTAAAACGTTTGATAAAGTAACAATAAAATCCAAACTTCATGACTTAAACCACCATTTCAATCCAACCATTCATACATCACGTCCAAGCGTTCATAAATAATCTCCCAAAATCCAAAAAAAATAAAATAAAATAACAATATCTCAAACTTTTAAAAAATAACAATAAAGACAATTAATTGCCTTTATTACTCAATAAATGATGAGTATAGCCATTTATTAAATTTTAAACACATTTTTAACTTAAGAGTTAATGTTTAAAATTAAATTGTTTATTAGGTGGATAATTTATTTATAAAAATTATACACTTGGCATCCTAGGTGGATAACCTAGTTAAATGGCATGTGAAAAAGATGTGTTACTTTAATAGTATAGTAAGATAAATAAAAGTTTTGTTTATATATAAACCAAAAGCCCTACAACAATCCTCACATAATTTCATAAATTCTCTCAATAAATCCTACAAGTCTCTATACTCAAAATGCAAAAAAAGGATTATCCATCTTCCTTTAACAAAATCAAATAATATTTTGAGAATAACAAGCAGTCAAGCACACGGCCGATGAAGGGTCGGAGGAAAATCAAATAATATTTTGAGAATTACAAGCAGTCAAGCACACGGCCGATGAAGAGTCGGAGGAGGAGCGGTTACGAGTGCAATTACGCTCGCGTCAAGGTATATGAAATCTCTTCATTCTCCTCCTCGCCTGGTCTTGAGAAGAGAACATATTGAACGAGACCGTTCGGGCGGGAATGATCGTTTGATGAAAGACTATTTCCATGATCCGCTGAGATACAAGAACCTGAAGATTTTTGGACGGCGCTTTCGGATGCCTAAACGTTTATTTTTGGGCATTGCCGAAGATTTGGAGCATGAGTTTGATTACTTTAAGCAAAAAAAAAAAAGGAAGCACGAGAACTGTTATGATTCACCCATATCCAGAAGTGTGCGTCAACGTTACGCGTGCTCACTTAAGGAAACACGACCGACATCAACAACGAGTACTTAAAAACGGTGAAAAAAACGACACGAGACACCTTGGAGTATTTTTGCCACAATACATATTAACTTTGCCCAAAAATTATCAAACTTGCGTTTATTTCATTTTTTTAATTAATTATTTTTATATATGACATAATACAAATATACAGTGATACGGTGCACGTTATCTTAGAAGACTCACTTGCCACGACCTACAATGGTTTACTCACAGTACATGAAAGGAACATGTTTTACCCATCATGATTGTGAATATAGATTGTATGCACCGGAAGTGGTCTAATTGGTCAACTTCATGGCGACATCAATACACACGTGTTGACCAAAAAGCACCAGTGGTTAGTCTTTAAGCGATTGCTTCATTCGACATTTAGGTTTGGTCAACCTACTTTGGCACCCCTAGGTTCAACAACGACATAAACATTTTGAAGACCTCATCTGTGGTAGAGGATTACATCTCCGATACTATCACACCCAGCTCCATGGGTCTAGGTGTGTGACCAGCATTGGTACCTGTTTTGTAAATATTTCATAGTATAGGTTACAAAGCGGAAATATTTTATTAAAATAATATTATTTTCAAAATGTCGATAATTAAATACCCGATGATGTTTTACATAAGATTACCTAAGAAAACAACGATAATTTCATCTTTTACATTAATTCAAAATATCTAACTTCTATTCCTCATTACCTGTAAAATAGTTTATAGAATGCATCAGCAACACATGTTGGTGTTCACGTTAACGCTAAAACATTTTATATACTTAATTATTCCCTACGGGCATCTTGTGACCCAGCCCGTCATGGCAAAGGAAATAATCAAGTTCTAAAATTATAAATTACTATTGTAAACTCAAGCTCAACTCGAAACCGCTCAGCAAACACTACAATGTTTGTGTACTTAGCAACTACCCATATACACTAGACCATTCCTTATGCGGGTATAACTTAGACCCGGCCCGTCATAGCGGAGGAATGACCAAGCATAGTTGGTGTGCCCACCGACTGCCACATATATAAGGATTCAGACGCACGTATATGATAGCCCGATGGCCAGTTATTAATTTTTTTATAAATTTTTAGAGATACTTGGTCCCATGCAAACTGTTAATGACTTGATTAAAAAGAGTCATAAAAGTTTAAGCATATTTACCTTTGTTTATAATAATCAATATTTCCACAAATTTATGCTTGTGAGTTATCTCAAAACATATTTGTTAGCCTCATTTCAACCTGTGACTTATTTGTCACTTATGAAGGCTAATTTCCCTACTATCCACAATATTAGTTATTTCGGTTATATTTAAGCCATGCAAATATCTAAAAGTAAGTTCAAAGATGTTTGCACCCATTTGCAACCAACATGTCTCTAGGTTAGCTTAAAAGGAGCTAGAATATACATTATCCACAAAAAGAGAAAAGGAGCTAAAATAGACATTATTCACAATTCCACATAACTCTTAATCCATTTAGCTTTAGCATATAAAGCTTCTACCATGTTAGAACACCTTAGTACCGTATGCGCACTACCATATCAGCCAAGTATGGTAGTCCACTCACCGTACTACCATATTGGCCAAGTATGGTAGTCCACTCACCATACTCACGTATTCTTAGTTACCATATCACATCCTGTGTAAGTGGTTTCAGTTCATAAATCAAATTATCACATAATCACACAAATATACTTAGCTACTATCCACATTTATGATCTATTAGCATATCAAAACTTACTATTTTCTTACCATGATTAAAAATTATCACCCCTGACACAACCATCACAGCTTCACCTCATACCAAAAGTAACACATTAGGGAATACAAAACATGTATAAACAACTGCAAATCTCATTAACTAATAATAGCTAGCCTAGTCTGGTCAACAGAGCAAAATTTTGGTTCGAATTTCTACCATTTATAAACCACCATCATAACATATATTTTATTATTACTAATACTATTACCCTCTGAATATCTGATCCTATTCACTTGATCGACCGAAGCACACTGTTTGTTTTCGTGTTCGTGTTCTTGTTCTGTTTTCTAAACGGGCCCTGTAACAAGCTCTGTTCTTGTATCGATGTTGGTCTCGCCATTTACACCTGTAGTTGATTCACCATTACTCGCACCACCCCGTTTCACCCGAGGCTTGTAGTTTTTAGAATCCTTAACGGCAATCGGGACGTTACTCAAATCAACAATCCCGCCTTTTTGAGAGCCCATATCTGCTAGAATCTTCTTGAGCTGAGCTCGTTGACACACAATTCTACCCTTGTTCCATCCAGGCAAACAGAAAGATGACGAAACATTATCTTTCAAAAGTGAATAAACGGTTTTTGCAACGGGAAAATCGCGTGTTATGGAGCTCTTTTCCATCTGGCCTCTTCTGCTTGATAAAAATGTATATGCTTTAATAATGTTTAATGATCTCTATGTTTTTAATAAAAAATTGTGGGAACAAAATTAAGAAACTTACACTACAACCACAGAAGCTAGATGAGGAAGATCTTCACCATCTGCTAACATCTGATGCATGTTCTTGAACCAAACTGATATAGCTGTACATGCGCCCCCAGACCACAACCTACAGATGATCAAATAACATTTATAAGAATGATTATATAACTGCATTTTTAGAGGTGGGAAAATGGCAAGTCAGGTAACAGATGAAAGTAGGTAATTTTGGTATATGTGAGGTTGGGTTGGCATGAAACACTTCTTTTTCCCAAACTTTTGAACTTTATAAAGTTAAGTGTGTCAAATATGATTAAAATTTTAAAGTATTACATGATTACTATAGGAAGCATTCATGGCCAGTTCTTCAAATAATGGATTGATTTGGGCAAAAAGAAATTTGTCTAAAAGTTCACTTGAGTCAACTCAAATTAGACCACGGGTCAAAACTGACCACTGTTATAAAACTTGTTAACGTAGATGGTTCCAAAGGGGTTGGTCTCAATAAGAAACTCGTAGCAGGTAGACCTATTTTTAATCCTTTTTTTTTTTGCGAAAACGACTCATTTTAACTGAATTTCATTTTCGTCAAAACAGGTTTTGACATGAACCAAACTGTTACATTTTTAAAAAGACCCATTTTGACCCGGACTCATTCTGCTCAAAACCCATGCTAACCCAACCCGTTCTGACCCATCGCCCAACCCACCCAGTCTGCCAAGATTAATAATTACAATGAATATCTAACTTTGCAAATAATATATGTTAGTTCAACCAACATCTTTTCTTTTAATCTGATATCGTTTTAGGGATAACACATATATATTCAAGCTAACTTATAAACCATGTACCTGGTTTCATTTATACCAAACCGGGCAAAAAAAGCTAGATGAAAGGTGACGAATACAAATTTAGGAAACTTCAGGGAAACCAAAAACACTTTTAGTTACCTTTTATATTCTGTAAAGTAATATAAACAGATAAATAGAAAAAAGAAAAGAAAGGTTCAGCGTGTTCTTGCTAGATTTGGTATAAATGAACCTGGGTGTATATTTGGGTGGCCTATAGAGGAATTTTAATAGTTTGGTAGCCTCTTTATACATATCTTTTTTTTTACTCATTTGATCCATTAAAGATACTACATAGTGCATACCATCCTACCATCAATCGGTCCATTTATAAGTAAATGAGTCAAAGTTGCTACCCTTACTATATTTCCTCATACTCTTGAACCGAAAAAAAAAAAACATTGATGTATGTTACTATTATACCTGTGTACATCAACAGACCAAACACGTTTGCTGTTCCGGAACATTTCAGGAAAAAGTCCTCTTTCTGTTGCTTCTTTAAGCACTCTAGCAGCTCTTTCCTTTTGTCCTAACCACCAAAGAGCTTCTAGAAGCGTGTTGTAGAATCTTAACCCTAAACCCCGGCCTTCGGTGTTGAGTTTATCAAAAACATATTCCACCATTTGCCAATTAGAATCATCATCATAATCTCCCCTGATCATCTGCCCAATCACTCGATGAATATTTGATGAATCACATCTTATCATCTCTTCCAGCAACCTATGCGCATCATCCCACCTGAAAAAAATAAAAATAATAATTTCACCAAACTGAAAATGAAAGGAGGCTAAACACATTCTTTTTCACAATACTTTTAACTAGTTTTAGCTCAGTTTCATCAATGCTCAGCTATATCCGTTCGTTTCTATTGTTAATGAACAAACATAAACGAGCATGAAAATATTCATTTTCTTAACAAACGAACATGAACAAGGAAACCTGTTTGTTTAATTGTTCGTGTTCGATCGTTTGTTCGATTAAAGTTAAAGAAGAACACGAACGGATCGGTTCTTTTACAAGCTTAAAAATGATTTTTTTTAAAAAAAGTGTCGATTTTTTTTCTCATTTTTCAAATAACTAACCTTTCACTTTTAGCATAGATTGCCATCATCATGCAGTAACTCATGACACTAGGCAACTCAATCATTTTCTCAATCTCTTGAAACTGTTCTTCACTTTCATCCACAAGACCAGCAAAGCAGTAAACACTCAAAACCGCCTCTAAAATCCTTTCATCCGGGTTACATTTAACTTTTTCCATATCAACATAAGCTTTAATAGCATCTTCAAACCGCCCCGCTTGTCTAAACGCTTCAATCACACCATTATAAGTATCATTATTCCCCGAAACACCACGCTCACTCATCATCGAAACTATAGATTCACATTCCTTATACAACCCACCTCTAGCAAAAACATCAATTAACGAATTAAACGTTTCAACAGTCGGTTTGCTTCCAAGTTCATTCATTGTATTAAACGTAACAAGTGCCTCTTCATACAAAGCAGCTTGACCGTACGCTTCAATAATCCCCGTATACGCCTTTGAACTCGGTACCAATCCACTTTTTCTCATATGTAATAATATCCTTTTAGCATCCTCATGAAGCCCGCCTTTCCCACATGAAACTATCAAACCTTCGTATGTTTCCATATTCGGTTCAATGTTTTCATCCACCATATCATTAAACAAAGTTATCACTTCCTTATAATACCCACCTTCTCCAAAGACATCTATAAGTATATTATAAGTACCCGCATCTAACCCCATACTACTAACTTTCATTTCAAGAAACAGTTCACGAACCTCGTCATACCTACCTTGTCTCCCAAAAAGGTTCAATAATATAGTATAAGTCATCTGATTCGGTACACACCCGGCTGCTTGCATCTGCCTAAACACATCCATGGCTTCCTTCGTTTGTTCCAAATCCGAATACGCTTCCAACAAAACATTATAACACGACGCCTCAGGCAAATTCCCTCTAGACTCCATCTCTCTTAACAGCTCCGAAACCTTACCAAGATTACCCAATTTCCCAAACGTCTGAACCAAGTAATCATAACTGGTAGTATCCGGTATCGTCCCGCCCTCATTCATCGTCCTGAAAACCATCACAGCTTCATCACCCAACCCACGATTCGCACACGCAGCAAGCAAAGTATTATAAGTCACCAAATCCGCCTGCAACCCTTCGTGCCGCATCTCCGCAAACAAACTCAACAACCCTTCCCAATCATACCCGCCTCTCGCACACGAATTAATAACAGTATTATAAGTCAAAATATTCGGTTGAATCCTTTCCTTCTTCATCCTATCAAGAAGCTGCAACGACATCTTGTACTGCCCGTTCCTGCCATACGCATTAATAATCGAGGTGTAGGAAAACACCGTCCGAGGCACGCCTTCCTTGGGCATGTCATCGAACACCTCATGGCATTTATCTAAAAGGCCTTCACGGCCTAATATCCCTATAACTATGGTATAAATATGATCATTTGGTTTCGACCATACCTGGCGTTGCATCTGTTTAAAGAGGCGTAAGGAGCGTTGCCAGTCGCCGCGGTGAGCAAGTTCTTTGAAAACGAGTGCAAAGTCATTGAGGCTGAGTTTGTTTTTTTAAACGGTTCGAGGCAGCGTGCGATGCTGCCACGTGGCGGGAGGCCGGAGAGTTTGTTGAGGAGGCTTTCAACTTGGTAACTGTATTTGCCTTTCTCGACGGTGTTAGTTGGGTAGCCGAATACGAGTTCTTTGGGTTTGGGTTTGGAGCGGGTTCTGGATCTGGAGGTTGGGGGTTTGGTGATGGAGTTTGAATTGCAGAGGATGAGGATGGGTGAGACTGAGTGGTGGATGATGGTCATGGTGTGGTTAGGGTTTTGGGTTCATGTGGTGGAGTGTGGTTTAAGGTCTGAGAATGAAATTGAAGGTGGAATTGAGTTTGAAATTGTTAGGGTTTGAGCTGAAGTAAGGTTGAAGATGAAGAAGAAGAAACAGTGACTGTGTTGTGGATAACAGCTTTTATTTGCCGCTTAAAAGAATTGGGTGAACTGCAATAACAGACCTTGTAGTTTAGAGTTTGCCAGTGTTTGAGCAATTTCAAATTTCACTCCAAATCCATTTTGATAGGTAAAAGAAATCAACACGGCTAATTTCATAAAAAAATCCAATTACAATAAAAAAACATGTAAGTGAGAAATAAGTTGTGTCGCGACCCCTTGAATGATAAATCCGATCATAGTGAAAACAAAGTCACAATTTTCAGCGTCGATATGATATTGTGCGCGATCCGTTGAACTTTTTTCATAAACGTAACGATATCTAGAGCAGCAAGAGACCCAAATATATTAAAATGAAAAGAAATGAAATCATGTTTCAAATTTCGATCCACGCCCATGGCATTCTTTATATGTGTACACTTCCTAGGATGACAAACTTTAGATAAATTGAACCCTTTTAAAACTAGGCAATAATGTTAAAGAGATAACTTGACATGAATGTCTTTGGCTTACGTTACATAACTCGTAAAACGAAGGATGATGGAGATCATTTTCAAACAAGCATAGACTCGTATCTAAACGTGGTGCTTGGCAAGGGAGGATGGCCAAAATAAATTTTAAGTATTTGAAGATTCAACAGTAAGAAATTATTATTTTTTGAATAGCTAGATAATGATAATGTATAGTTGCTTTTCAAAAATCTACAAATACAACCACACAACACGTTTTAACAACACAATTCTTTGACTTCGTTGTTTTTACCACACAATTCTCCAACTACATACTTATAGTTATACTTATATATTGTATAACTAGGTTATTAACCCGTGGGCGTCACGGGTGGAAATATAGAAATCGTCTAATAAACATATATAATTTTAATCGACAATATTGTCTGTTCTTGAAAGTAAGTTCATTGAACTTGTCTAAAATCGAATGATATACAAAGTCTATTAAATCATATACTGGATATAATGAATTGTTAATTAAAATATCATCGGGAATTTGTACATTCATTCGTCGTCATTTGGACCCCCCCCCCCCCAACATTCCCTTCACCTATATCCAATAGTTAATTCGCAAATTATTTTATCTCTTCAACATGTAATGATTGACATCCAACTGTGAACCTCGTGTTTTTTTGATAGTTTAAGTACGTTTCACTTTGACAAGATGTAGGAAGAACTACTGAAGTGTGATTTAAAATAAACACGAACAAAAGTTTATACAATTTAACTATTTATTTAACAAAAGTATCATAAATTTAGTATTTACAACTCCCTAAATACTTCCTTGAATACAAGGTTTATACTTTAATTTGTAGTATTTCAGTGTTGTCAAAGATTAATATAAAAATGAATAAATTGGTTTTTTTAATAGTTAATAGTTGAACACTTAGAAACATCAATTGACTTATATGACTTGTTAACGATTCATAGAGTCATAACTTGTATACACTCTAATCTTGACTTGAACTTGTTATGACTTGAACTCAAGATGCTAATAACCCATATTAGCTCAAACATGTTCTAAATATTGACAAGAACTTGCACAGCAATACATTTTGGCATGCCTAAGTCACACCCCGACCAAAGGCGGCGGAACATGCGGGGTGCAACCGATTGCCCAAAAACACAAAACACTATTTAAAGTGACAATATTTAACCAACTCATTTATTTCATAAATCAATAATCAACACCTCTCGTTCACACAAACAAAATTAATACAAGTAACATTTATATTGTTCGTTTTACTAATACCCTAATAGTCTCGGTAACGTTTCTCATCAAGTCCTCGAGTCAACAAAAGTCAAACCTGTAACATTTCATAAAATAAAGTTTGTCAACACAAAGGTTGGTGAGCAATTCATAAGATTGAGCATATAAATATATAGTAGTAAAAAGCCACAAAACTTGTATACAAAACAATAAATAAAAACAATAACTTGAATAAATTGACAATCGCTAATAGAATTACGTTAGCGCCACCTAGCTACAAGGGGTTGCCAAGTAGTCTAGGATTTAATAGAATATCGTTAATTGCATTACGTTAACGACACCGTGCTATAAGAGAATACCAGATAGATCACGGATTTATAGACTTCCCCGTGACTGAAAGCGATAAACACATATGCACATAGCATGTAAGCATAGAACACCAAATCAAGCAATTATTCAAGTAAAGTATACAATCACGTTTGTGTGTTTAAAGATTCAAGTAATTGAAGCATTTAGTTTGATAAGTATGAAATGTCACCCCAAAACGAAAGATGGAAAAAGGGGTATGAAAGTACTCACCTCGATTGATGAATTGAGAAACTAATAAGATAAATAAATGAAGCTCGAACGGTAAACGAACAGATCCGACTTGAAACGATAAACACCTTAGCTAAAATAAATAATGTAATATATATTAATGAACTTGAAACCATAATGAAACTATATTGGAAACATTGAACGATGAGGTTTGGTTGTAAATCGGATTACCGGTTAGTTTGTTAACGATTAGAGACTCGTACTTAATTGATAATAAAATATTATTTTATTGGGCTTTTAAATAGCTAAACCAATATTAAAATAAACAAGACGGGTTTTAAATCATGGGTTTGGTTTTATAAAAATGAATTGATAATAAAATTTATAATAATATTATTAATGATAAGATAATGATGATAATAAAATGCTAAAAGATATGTTGGATATATATATAGATAGATAGATATATAAGATAATGATGTTAATATAATAACAATAATTATTTTTAATAATACTAATATAGTATAATGATTATAACAATAATTATTATTATTAATACTAATATTAATAGTTGTAGAATAGAAATTTTGGTATTAATTATAATATTGTTGATAAAAATGATAATAATAATAAATAATAATATTGATAGTAATAACGATACCATACTCGATGTTCGCTCGATTTCTAAACGAGTTCACAAATTAAAAATAATAATATTATTGCTAATAATTATGAATAAAAATATGATTTTACTAAAATAATAATAATAATATGATTCTTTATTAATAATAATAACGACTTTAATATTTATAATATTAATGATAAAAATAATAGTAATATTAATGGATACATATAATAGTAAGTTAACCATACTAATACTAATACTAATAATAATTCTTATGTAGTAATATTAGTACTAATAATAACCCTTATTTGTTAAGTATAAAAAAAATAACACCAAAACCGATCTAGGACGAGACCCGAACCCAAGACCTCTAGTTTAATAATTAGAGTACCAACCAATCGAACCAAAATAACAATTTGTTAAACAAACCCAAAGTTAATAACATATACATTTCCCGGGTGTTCATCCTTTCCCCATATCAAAACAACTCTATACTCAATCCAACCCGTTTCAAAATTATATAACCAAACATATATAATCGGCTATCAACGACTTTAAATCCGACAAATCTCTATACGAAAATAAACAATACCAGAACCCAAATTATTTACCTATTATTCTGTCCCCGAGTCGTGGCTCTATACCGAGAAGTAAAACGAGCCGAGAGAGATAGAGGCTGTGAGAAAGAGAGGCCGAGAGAGATAGAGACTGTGAGAGAGAGAGAGGCCGAGAGAGATATAGACTGTGAGAGAGACGAACAAAGAGAGAGAGAGAGAGATAGGGCTGCGGTGCTGGAGTGACCACGGCGGCCGGAATTCCGGTCGTCGGAAAAACGAAAAAGAAGAAGAGAGAGAAGGGTGTTCGGTGGTGGTGGCTGCGGGTGAACAGGGGAGAGAAAGAGGGTGGCCGGAATCTTGGACTCGCCGGAAAACAGGTACAAGGGGGGTGGCGGCTGTGTTGGTGGTGATATAGTAGGAGGTGGTTAGGGTCGAAGGTGGTGGTGCGTTGGGACTCGTCGGAGATGCGCAGGCCGCCGGAAAACGACGCCGGAAAATGAAAGAGAAAGAGGGGTCGGCTGGGGTTGATAAATATGTTAGGTTTAGGTTATTTTAAGTTTTATATATATATATACACATTTAAAGAAATGGCCCCTCATGTTTCAATCAAGCTTAAATAAGAGTTTAAAGGTTCTTATAACTTGTAACGACTTTACGGAAATTAGTTTGGACCCATTATGTTTTTCTTAACGACCCTAAAATATGACACACATCGTTTTATTTATGATCGAGGTCTAAAATATTATTATATAATAATTTAAATAAAGTTCTAAAAATGTTGTGTCGGTTTTACATAATAAAAGTTTACTACACAAATACAACTCGAGGCTCAAATTTGACGGATGTCACACATATCCATATGGCTGCTAATAACAGTCCGGATGTGGCAACCATTTGATATAGTGACGCATTTTATTTTCCATTAGTAAGATACTAATGATGTATTAATCTTTTAATACATACAAAAGGTGAACTAAATACTTTTTAGTGGTTCGTAAATATATAGTAATTCTCATTGAGCCCAACAGTATGTATAAATCTTAAATTATTGGTTTTAGTTATTGATCTATATTAATAATCTTTATATCCACGAAGACAAGTATCTCCAACATATGATATATTGATAATACAAAATCAAATTGCATAATGACCTTGGCTATAGAATAGTTTAATTTATTATAGAAACATAGCTTTCTTTTTACAGTATTCTTTGGAAATGAGTTTAGATAATCACATAAATGTGTATTATTTTAAAATATAAAGTTTGATAATATTGGAAAGTATGCAAATTTGTTAAATTTCGTTGACATTGGTGATTTAATTACCTATGATATTAAATTAAAAATATGGAAACATATTAAAAATATTGAAGGTAGTCATATGTGGAACAGGAAGGAACCGTCAATGAAAATGGAGGAGTTAAAGAGGAAAATTGATTTGAAGGACTAGCTTAAGTTATATTATAGTATACAGAATAATAAAAATAACATAAGTAATAAAACTCGTTGATTGATAAATAATAACAATTATATCGTGGATTGATAAATAATAACAATTATAACAAAAACGATTATTAAACATAATTAAATTTAAAGAGAATAATTTAAAGATTTAAAGAGAACCATTAAATAGAATTAATTGTATCTTATTTTAGTTTTTTTTTATTTATTTTATTAACATGAAAATTAGAGAGATGGTAGATATACATGGAAAGTCTAGGCAACAACCAATAGGAAGAGGAGAAGTTGAGATAAAGCCTATTGCTTTAATATATATATAGAGATTTGAATTATAGAAAAACAAAAGAATGGATTTGTTAAAAAAAATTATTATTAAAAGAAGATATGAAAAGTGGTGATAATGTGGAAATGTAAGAATTCATAAGGAAGTTTATAGAGTTGAAGAGAAACTAGAGATCTTTTTGATACATTAGTGAAAGGCTAACATGACAGGTGATTAAGCGTGTTTGAAGTTGTTTTTTTTTTACCTTTTGGGTTCGAGATAGCACATGAAAGTGTCATATTCAGGGGATGTCAATTATTACTTGCTATGATTTCTTTTTATTTATAAAACCAGCGAACAAACACATTCCCTCTAAACCTACTTCAAAATACACACTTTGTCCATCCATTAGGCTAGAACCCCCAATTATTTAAGGGAAACACTTTAACAGACATCTTAATACCGCTAGACTACAAGCCTTTTGTTACTTGCCATAACTAAATTGTGTATATTTTACTTAGTCATGGCTTGTTTGTTGCCAATACATGAAATTAAAACTAGATGATTATTGTGTTTCTTTTATCATCCCTAATACAAATCTTGGTAGATTATCGAATTAACATATTAGAAGGCCATATTTAAATGGTTTCTGGCTTTTTTACTACATTTTGTGTTCTGCTGACACAAAACACATCATTTTTCATATCATTTGATTTTTCATATCATTTGATGCATTCTTTAACCTAACCATTCTATCTTATCTATCTAGTTATACATTTTTATAGTACCAACAATAACAATTTAGACGTCTACTTCAAACTTTTGGTTCCTATTATACCTCCTAACTCATTTTCGTTTTAGTTCTTGTATAACTTATCATATATATTTTTCCACTTTAATGTTTCATCTACCAAATGATGCTTTAAGTCTTTCATTTATGTCTAAGCTCCACCAATTCATTATTTCCCTTACCCAATGTTTAATTTAAATTTAATGAATATCCTAGTGTTACATCAGGGTTTGCAACAAATTTGAGAGATTGTCCATAAACTTCAATATCACAGTACTCTAGTTAGGTCTATTCACTATGTCACTATGGATCTTGTTTTTAAAGTTGATGTCACTAGCATTCAGCGATTTAAGGTCATAATGTGTCTTGCATGACATTAAATTATTCTACCCATCTCTCGTAGAAATTCAACATTCTTGATTTTCTTACCGAATTCATTATTTATAAAACTTCGTGTTTACCGGTCATTTAGTAGCTCATCTTTAACAACTCCCTTTCAACATTTCTTTCAGTAGTTTAAATGTGCTTGTTCATTAAAATCATAAAAGTTACATGTGTAACATACACGAATGCTGCCTTAATGTTTTGTTACCAACAAGATTCACAAAATTTGTGTAGACTCTAGGCAAATTTCACATTGGTTGTGAAAATTAGAGACATTTGGTACATAATGAATATTGGGTTTCAAATATCATTAACACGGGAGAAACTTCACAATTAAATGTACTTGAAAATCTCTTGAAAAGTTTTCACTCATGCAACAAAAACAATTCCGTAAGCTCCTTACATGCAAAACGGTCAATATTGTATGATATAAAGGACAAAATGTTTCAAAATAGTATCCAAACCACTTGTACGCCGTCAGAGATGATGGCACCAGCCTTATCAATAGTGATGAGTTCTTTAAGATGTGTAAGAGATCACAAGTTTCACATTCTTAACTCTTTAACTAAGATGATGAGATAAACCTCATAAAAAATCATGAGTCTACAAGACCATATTTACCTTTTCTTTCACTTCATGAGTTGGGTATTATCAGTGTTGCAAAAATTCCGACTATGCACCGACTAATCAATAGTCCCCACTTCACTGATTAATTTGGGCTAGTCGACAAATTAATCGGTTAACAGTCAAATCCTGCCAAAATCGACAATTTTCGACGAGATTCCGACCAAAATCAGTGGTTTCCGGCGAGATTCCGACCCAAATCAACTACTTTCGGCGAGATTGCAGCAAAAACTAGCGGTTTCCAGCAAGATTCCATCCAATTTCCGGCCAAAATATGTTTGTGTATGTATAAAACTAAGAATTACAAATAAAAATATGTGTGCATATATAAAACTGAAAAATATACATTAAAGTCCGATCCGATTAATCTTGACTAATCTCGATTAATCGCCAATCTTCACTGTCCGACCATCGACTAGCGATTTTTGTAACATAGGGTATTATCCTTTTGATTTTTGAGCATGTTGTTACATGAAAGGGAAAAAAATATAAAAAACTCGTTTACCACGTGGAGTGGTGAACCTTCAATTTAATGCCACGTCATGAGAAACCACTTTTTGTCTCGTGCCCATTGGGAAAAAAGAAAAAGAAAAACATGAGAAATGATGTTGAAAGAAAGTTTGAAACAAACCGGTCCAGCGATGTAATCATCTCATCATCGGTTTAACGAAATTGTGCAGAAATAAAAAACAAAAAACCAGGGGCAAAACCGTAACAAGGGCAACAGAAGTTTCAGTTCGTAATCGTTTCATAACAGACACAGACACAGACACAGACAGCTGCTGCTCCTACTTACGCAACAACCAAAACCTTAAACCAATCAATTTCTTCCGATTCTTCAACCATGGACGCCGATGATGAGGTAAATATAATATATCCGATACCCACTTGGCAATTCCACTCTTACAACTAATTTAACCGTTTTTTAATCCTGTTTGTTTACATCAGAGATTAAGGGCTTTGAAGAAGGTGTATGCGGATGTTATACTCAACACCGAGAAAGAAGCTGCAGCCAGGATTATGGTCTCCGAACGGAAAGCTGTTCGGTTGGAGTACGAGCTTAAGCACGCTAAAGAAGACGCCATTCAGATGCTTACGAGGCTCAAACACACCATGGATTCTAAGGTAGTATTGATCCTGTTTGTATATATATATACTTTTGTTCGCATTTTGACTAGTGTGTTGTTCTAGGTTTACTAATGGTTCGATAAAGGTTCGGGTTTTTTTTGTGTTGTTTAGGGTTTTGATTTTGGTATTTGGTCTGATTCTTGTTTTTATGTATTGATTAGTTGAAGATCTGATATAATCTGAGGGGTTTTTTTCTTATGCGAAACTGAATGACCGATTAACAGTTACTTAAATGATGTTGAATGTGGTATTTGAAATTTTTGAGTGTGTAACCATGTGGAGTGACGAGTGATTGTTTTTGAGTCGCTTCATGTGCATTGCTTCTTAAAACTTGGTTATGGAAGTTGATAAGTGACGAAACGTTTCAAGTTGTAATTCATTATTAATTCTGATTCCATTTACAATGTTCGGGATATGGTTTTGGCATTTGGATGTACATTTCTATAGATGATTTCTCATAAATTGCTCTAAAGTAGGAATAAACTTACTAAAACAAGCACTAACATTTCATAGGAGATTCGTGAACATGAAGTAGGGTATTAATGTATTAAGAAAGGCTTGGCTGTTGTGTTGTTTAGGGTTTTAATTTTCATATTTGGATTAGGATTTTTTTTTAAGTCTTGATTAGTTGAAGATCTGACATAATTTGAGGTTTTTCTTGGTTAGTTGATTAATGTGGTGCATTCTGTAGGCCATTGATCACCATACGAAACTCAATAACCGATTAATCGGTTACTCCAATAATGTTTGTAAATGTGGTCTTTGACATTGTTGTTATGAGTATACCAGGATGTAGCTTGTAAAGTTGTAATATGTACTTTAATGGTCTGGGCCTGCAATTCATGCTAGATATTAAGTATTATTTGTTTCCATAGGTTACTACTTTGTTCTATGATCCATATGTACTAAAAACATTTCCTTTTAGTTGTGACTGCAATTATCTTATAGTGGTATGACCAAATAACCATCTGTAGAGATATGACGAGTGGATTTATCATGTTCGAGTGTGCGACCATGTGAGGCGATTGTTTTTGAGTTGCTTCATGTGCGTTGCTTCTTAAAACTTTGTTATGGAAGTTGATACGTGACGAAATGTTTAAAAATATTATTTTACTATTAATTTTGATTCCATACATAATGGCTGGGATATGGTTTTCGTATTTGGATGTCGGTTTCTATATATGATTTCTCATGATTTGCTCTAAAGTAGGAAGAAGCTTACTAAAACAAGCACATACAGCTCATATGTGGTTCAGGAATATGAATTAGGGTATGCGTTACTAGTTAACTATTACATCGTTTCAGCTTATCCAATGAGTGTATTTCTGGTATTCTGATTGTGTGCAGCCTTTTGTCTCACATTTGTTGATTTCACAGTTGAAAACGACATTTACTGGTTTGATAATTTGCAGATCAGTGAAGCAGCAGTGGCATCCTGCACCCAAGAAAAGAAAATTGAAGAACTCGAAGCACAACTTCAAGAAGCTGAAGACATAGTGAAAGACCTCAGGGAGGAATTAGGAGGAGTTGAAGCAGAACTTCAGAAGTTTTCGAAAATCAAAGAAGTAAAGCATAATGTACAAGTAGACAATGTACCGACCCATGAACCCATTACATACCCTCCTTCAAAAGTACAACCCAATTCATATATGAATCAGAGAAACAAAAGCCAGAGTTTCTTTAACTCTTTATTACCTTTGAAAAAATCTTTATTCGATAGCGGGGATTTACCTTCTATAATATCAAGAAGCAAAGAAACCGAGCTGTATAAAAACGGGTGTACTCAAAGAATCCGTGCGTGCGAACGAACCACGCACGATAACAAATCTCCATTTTCTGTTCAAACAAATGACAAAAACAAAAACATCAACCTGAAGTTGATTGAAAACGATAAAGTGAAGGAGATAGATTTAGCAGCTGATAATTCATGTCTGACTTCTCCGGATTTGGTCAAACATACAAAAGATATACCCGTTGATGAAAGCTTGGTAAGAATATGCAATAGTCAAAGCACAAGTGGAGAAGAAGTTATGCCTGTGAGACAAGAAAAGGACAAGGTTGACCTGCCATTAACTAGTGCAGAGTCAAAGGTTTGTATGACCGACGAGGCTCCAAGTCAACCTTTGACTGATGGAGTGATCAAGTACACGAGAAAAAGGAAACGAGGGGTTCTGACTGGTGGAAGTGATTCAAGTGAAAGGAGCCATGAGAACCAAACGACTCATGTGGGGTCCATGAAGGGGAACTTGATTGGAGAATCAACTCCTGAAAAGATACGGCTTGAACAAGTTGCTCAACAGGTTGGTCATTTATTCTAAGAAAGTTTATATGATTTATTTATCCTTAGTCAGGTTTTAGATAAGATCATTTTATATGAACAACCTTAAGTTATATTCTTCCTAGAGCATGATGGCAAATCCAAACTTGTCAAGTATCTTTTTTATAAACAACATAACAAAAACAGAATTTGTCTTCTAAGAGTTTGGTTAGGAGCGATAGTGGGCTCTACTCATTAGTTAGATACTAGCATTTTTTTATAAAATAAATCAATGATAGTGTCCTCTAAGTTATGACTAAGTTCTGCATGCAATTGTATCTTCCAGTTGATAGTTTGATAGCATGGTCTCTTTAGGTTCGTATGTGGATTTAACTGAAGATGCATAAACAAATTTTTTTTTTTTTGAAGTCATACATAAGATCGAATATGTACACCTAGATCAATGTAGTTGTCTATAGGTAATGTGAAACCTTCTCCCTCAACTCGGAAATACCTATTGTACTTGAAAGGGTACATGATAAGGAATTTTGTATATTATAAAAAACCGTCTTCTAGGTATATATCATTTGTTACTTCATTAATCAGAAATACGAGTCCCAAGAAATGTGCAGAAGGAATGGGCTCTAGCTGTAATGTCACCAAGTCTAGTAAATAATACTGCCAGAAAATAGTGGATTGCTGAGGAACTATTTTCGCCATGTACAGTGTTGATAGAAGTGTAAGTCGATTCAAAGCCAGATTAGTGACTAGGCGAGCCCTAACTTTATCACAATTCACAAAGGATAGATAGACTACTTCCTGGGAGACCCCAACTCCAAAAACCCTATTTGGATACGAAAAGAATATTAGAAACATTGAGTTCTTCACATGGAATCCAAACATCAGAAAACAGAAAGAATAGAAAATATAGTATTGCTAAGCTACCTTTACCAATAACAGAAAATGGTGAAAAGTATGATAAAACAACATAGAGACACGCAAACAAGATGAAGGTAAGGCCACCGAAAGTATATGTAAAAGGTCCCTAAGACAAAGCTAAGACAAATTTGTACCATCCCTCAAAAGTCTGTTTACGCCTCTTTGAAGTCCTATGCTTGACTACTTCCTCCAAGAGGTGCAAGTCTAGCAAATCTTGCCTAATCCGTTCATCCCAAGTCAGTTTGGGTCTGCCTCCACCTCTCCTCCCTCTAAATTTTCTCCTTTAACTTAGTTGGGAATCTTCTGTCGCACAACCCCTGTGGCTGCTCACCATCTACATTATCCTCCTGGACGTGGTGCTCACTATTTATGTCCCATCGCTCTGTACAAACGATCGTAAGTGCTTGAATGTGGTTGACTGCGGAAACACTTGCCTTCAATGGTGATCTGGACGTTCTCCTCGACGTTTACACCATTGGAGTCACACTTAAGGAATTCAGTCTTAGAGGGTGCTGAACAGTTAAGCAGAATTACAATCGAGTCAATGCATGAAAACTCACGGAAAGAATTGAATTTAAAACAACTTAGAAATCAAATCAGAGCCGAATGACTGAGGATTTCTTATTGCGAATCAAAAATAAAAACACAGAACTCGTCAATTATAGAATTGATCGAGAGAATTGCAAAATGATGATCTGAATCCTGATCGAAGTGTTAAAGGCTATGTTAAGGTCTTAACTCTTAAGGAACCATCTGAGCTGACCTTACAAACTCAGAAATTCTCCTCCAAACATTCATATTAGCTGCAACTAAATTTCTTAAGGAACCACAAAGATGTTGCAAGCTGCAACTAAATTTTATATGCAAATAGTTTTGTAAATGACAGAATCACCCCTTCAGATTATTAACCATCTTTGACTTTTGTATTCACTTTGTTTGACCTGAGTGTTGGCTGCAGCACTTTTTTGTTTACAACAGGACTAATCCTTAAACCTCTGCTCTCTAAAGTTGCCCGCCATTCCTCTACCCCCCCATTTAGACTTTCTTTACTCTCCTTGACCAGCACAGTATCATCTGTGAAAAGCGTGCACCACAAAACGGTCTCTTAAGTTATTATTACATATCATATTTGTAAGACTATATGAATTATGATCTTCTTGCAAGTCTTCAGAATCTAAGTTGTGGAAATACCTCCACACTCCATTGTCTAACCACGTCTCTAATTCTATGCATGCCCTTTTCTTTATCACTCGCTAAGGAAGATACATCATGCATGGCACATGTGGTCAGCTATAAAAAAGAAATTTAGATTGATAAAAAAACAATATTTTAAAGGATAAATTGCCACTATCCAAAAGGGTAGTGTGAAAGACACCGAGCAAGTTAGGTTCCAATAACCTTGAGACAGGTACTACTTCGTGTAATTGCTAACTCAGCTGGAATCTAATTCTTGTGTACTGATGAATGCGCATTAATGCATAAATTGTTATATACATATCTCATTATCTCCTGTAGACGGTTTGTCATCACCAATTTCTATTAGATAACTTTAGGACTGACATCACATCTTGTGTCGCCTGCTTCTTTCACATTGCTACCTACCATTCGTTGTCTCTTCTTTGGTTCACACTTCACATACAATAGAACATGATATCACGCGGAACTATTTTCTTTTGTTTCCTTCCTCTCTTAGAAATTTGTATTTTGCTTTCTTTATATAGAGAACATATTTAGATTTTTTCTTGTAGACCTAAAATACATTTATTTCCCCCTTTTACCCTTGATATTATTAAGTTATTCTACTCCTTTCCTTAATTTAGATAACCTCTATCTGTTACTTTTTATGCGCACCTAACATACGTAATTCAGATAAGATAGCAAAGTCTAAAACGTCATAATACGTTCGATTTGGGGTGTTACTGTTGGGTTAATCTTGATTGTTCGGGTCAAGTATGGGTAAGTCAGGTCCACGGGTTCGTGTCGGTTAATCAGAACAGGCCAGCAAGCTAGTGGCTGATTAGGTGGAGACATGAAAAGTGGAGAATATGGAAGTTTGCTTACTCGTTTTTAGGAAAACGTTTTATGCTGCGCATTTATTTTGTTTTCTTTTTTACCAAAGGTTAGATAGTATAAGTAGAGGTTCTATTTCCCAGTTTTAGTGTGTAATCGTTCTTTACTATTCAGTTTAATATAATATTACACAGAAAACTTGTCCCATAGTGTGTTACTCTCTGCCTGAACCAACAAGTACACCTAAGACATTTCAACTAAGCAAAGTCCAAATGGATGAAAAATTTGAAGGAGGATAACATAAACTAGCAGCCAGTAGGAAACTTAATATATATAGAAATCATGAGCGTAACAGTAGTCACTTATGGATACATTATCACACAAACGCAGGCAACACAAAAGTAAAAAAAATATGTATATATTATTATATCAAAACAAAGAACACATAGGATTACGGTGTTCAGTCAGAAGGTTAATGATCCATGTTTTATTAATTGGCCCAAATCCTTTTATTTATTTAAGTGAGTGATCTCACATTAAAAGGAAATAATACTTTTGAACTTTTTGTGCAGCTTATATCTTTATCAGATAAAAAAATGTTGGTGATGAACCGCAAGGAAGAAATGAACAGTAGTTTTCAAGGGTGGCGATATTAGGTTATGGAAAGCTTTAAACTTTACCGGGTCGTGTACAACTGTAGTTTATGCAGCGTTCTTTACTGCTCAGAATTTTTGGCTTTGAACTTTTAGGTAGTTTTATAAACCATGAAAGTTTTTCGGATGCAATCATTGTATCATATTATCTTGTTCAAAATGAAACGTAAAGGTTGTTGGAAGGTTAAAATTGTAATTCCAAAGTTTGAGTATGTTTTGTTTAGTTTTAAAAGTAGAGGGGCTGTTCTGTAATTTCGTGAACTTGTATCTGTATAAGTAGACGGATAAGTGTGTTGTAACAGTTAGTTCGTTATTTTCCATTAATCAATAATACAAGCCCTAATTTTCTGTTTCGATCATCTTGATTCTTGTTCGTTTAAATCTTGGTACCTGGGTTCAAAGGTATCTTATTTCTTTTTATAGTTGAGCATATCCCGTGAAATTGTGGTTATCTTGTTGATATTGAGAAGACAAGCCAAGTCGATTAAATGCGTTAAATGACATTGTAATTCTTTCATGCACATATAATTGCATACAGAATACCATGTCATTAACTATAAGTTTAACCGTATTGTTATTAATCATGCATAATAATACCAAGATCATGTGTTAACTGTACTTGACATGCTTAGGACTATTAAGTGAGCACCTTATAGACACTTGTAGTTGTATAGTTGTATGTAACTCATGTAGACATAGTGGGAGAAAGAAAGAAAGAAAGAGGTTATATATCACGGTTAAATTAATATTTAATGACAGACATGACATATGAGTTGGTTGATATATGACATTTTTCAAGATTAGTTTTGATTCTATACATTTATATAAATATAACTAAAATAACTTGTTTCCTTTTCTTGTTAGTTTGGAACTAGTATTAACATTTAATTCATAATCAGCTATACCTAAGAATTAATAGTTAATTTAAATGTGGCTGAAGAGTATAATTTAAGATAATATTATATTTATGATCGAACTTAAGTTCCTGTTCGGATATGTGCTTTTAAAGTGATTAGTGATGTTAACTAGATAGAATTAGAAGGTTTTACTTTTTATAAATCGTTTATAGAGAAAAAGTATCAAGATATGTTCATCAGCTATATTTTATCATAGTAGCGGTGGTGACAATGGTGGTGGGGTGGTGGACAAAGAGGAGGTGGCATTGTGTCAATGGCGGGAATGGCGGCGACGGGGTAGGAAAAAACAAGTAGGTGGTGGAGATTAGAGACAAACAATGGTAACGGGTTAGACATTTTTAAGTGACATTTTATTATAACCGTTTATGACTCAAATGAACTATATTTTCTCTTTTCCTAAATCAACTCTTTTTAAAAAAATGGGCCATAGTTTCCACCTATGGTAGAATCGAAAGTCGTAACAATTGTAGATACTATATACACTGTTTGATATATAAGTGTTTGATAGATATGATAAGAGTGAAGAGATACAAGACAATAATGTTGTAATTTGTGACCTATGTTTTCAATCAGATAAATATATATTTATCATACTAATTTTCTACTTCGTTTATAGTTTTGCGAAAATCCATTAAAAACCTTAAGCACAACATAAATGTTTATTTTTTGTTTTAGAGAAAATTATTAGGATAGTCATTTTGATGTGTATAAATTTCATTATTCTCTTAACAGAAGAAGTTGCGTATACCTTGCTTTGTCTTCACTCCACCATAACACTGTCATTCATGTGATGGATGATGTTTCCATATAAATATTCGTATATAGTTTTTTGAAAACCCAGTAAAAGCCTTAAGCACAATATAAATGTTAAAGCTATGTTTTAGAGTAAATTATACGGATTATCCTTCTGGTATCTTGACGGGATTTTTATGTTTACCATAAACGATGAAATTGTATCTTTTTTATTATTACTAGAAGGAAGAAAGTGTTTGTTTGCCTTTGAGAAAAAGTAACATGAAATGATGCATCTTTTTATGACTGTTTTGCTCATGTGTAGGCTTTAGTCATTTTCAAGTGTTAAGCTAAAAAAAAAAATACTAAGACTATATGTTGTGGATATATGTCGTGGAGAGGTTTTAAGACTTTTGTTAAAATGCTATATATGCATTAGGGGCTTTAACTTTAAAGTCTAATTGTAGTTTAAAGCCCGTCTTATATATATTTGTGTGTGTGAGAGAGAGTAAAAAGCATCATGGCCACACCACTCCATAGTGAGGTGTACAAAAAAACCGGTTTGGGACTGGTTTTAGGCAAACCGAACCGAACCGGTTTGGGTTTAAAACTGGTTTTCAAACCGACCCAAACCGTCAGTTTAGGACCGGTTCCCCTTCAAATCTATCAAACCGGTTTTAAAACCGAACCAGTTTGAAACCGGCTAAACCGGTTTTAAAACCGAACCAGTTTGAAACCGGCTAAACCGGTTTATAAACCGAACCGAACCGGTGTGACCAGGTCGGCCTATCTTGCTTCTAAACCGGTTTATAAACCGAACCGGTTTGAGTCAAACCGGTTTTGACCAGCCGTTGACCAAACCGGTTCGGTTTATAAACCGGTTCGGTTTGGGTTTAAAACCGGTTTTGTACACCTCTACTCCATTAACGCCCCAACAATATTTTGAAGCCCATCTCTATATCGCCCCTCCCATGAAGCCCCGGCGCGATGTTGGGGCTAGTAAATCCACTCCACGTCATTTTGAACTAGTAAAAATGACTTTATTTGTTATCTTTTAATAGCAAGTCACATATTCACATACTCTTACTTCTAGATACATCAATAATATATTTCATGTTAAGATTTGAACTCTGATATTTTCTATAAGTTTGTTATCGAAGAAAGTCTCAGCGAACCTTTGTAATTGAGCATGTAACTTGTACAAGATCCACAATTTAAATAAGTAAAACAATAAATTATACTGTTTTAACCACAACCAATAAGATGATTATTTCATAGTATCTGAATTGTATAAGCCGTAATATATATAAAACTTTTATCTATATCAAATTGATATGTATTGACACCCCTTGCATATATGAAATGTGGCTCAAATTCCCAAAACGAAAATGTCATCGACCACATGCTTTGTAACTGATGATTCCCCTAAATATGCGTTTCACTTCCAAGTCGTTAATGACTATAGATAGTGGTATTATTTTATTTACTCGTTTTACGGGGAAAAAAAATATTTTAGTGGGCCAAAATTTAGTTTTATATACTCCTAGGACGTACAAAAGAAATGGGTATAATAGTTTTTTTTTTTTTTATCATTATTCGTTTACTTCACACATTCGTGGGTTAAATATTTTCTTTTTATTTTTCGTTTATTTTTAATTACAACTAGTATCTTGACCCCCGTGTTGCCGCGCGGGAAGGGTGGCATGAGGGAGATTGATTTGAATGTTGTTTTGTGACAAAGCAAAATAAACCTATAAACATCTAAAAAAGCTAGTGCGACTCAAAATGCATATGTAACGAAGAAATATATAACCAAACTTTAAAATAAAATCGAAATGTGACCTAATTAGTCGAGCCTCAGATCTCTACTATTGCTGCAAGGCTGCAACATTGGTTTCCTCATCAAATAGCCAAGTGTCATCTTATCATATTATTAAGATTCTAGCGATAAACAAAATAGCAGTTTGTGTATGACAATAAACTCGTGATTCAATCGAAAGAAAAACATAGAGATCCTAAAAACAAGCAAACTCTTAACCGCAACACGCTAATGATACATCAGAGAAATCAAGTTCTATATTATTACACGTGAGATCAGTCACTATCTTATGCAATTGGAAGAAAGACTATACAATTAAGTGTGCAAAACTGCAAATCATACTTGCTAATTGTATAAAGGTGAGAAAGATAGAACGTGGACCTTGTAAAACTTTAGCTCCATATTGTTCATACTCTAATGCACATGGTACAAGTCTTGAAACACATTTTCTTCCAAAATTATATATATACTAGTATTGTTAGGGGGGAGGAGGTCCATTTGGATGTTTGATGAGTAATGAATCGAAACAAATCTAAATTAGGTGCTACAAAATGGTATCGTATCAGTTTGCTATGAATTTGAGGTGAAAGCAACAAAGTTGTGTAGTATGTTGTGCATCAACTTAATCTTTATTGTGATTTAATTAGGAGTTTTTTCCTTTCTTTTTTTTTTCTTTTATATAACCAAACCATAAGCCTACAAGAGTTGGTGTGCCAAATCATTTTTTTATGATAACATAAAGAAGAATCTTGTATCCACCTAGATTGTGCCATAACACAATGTAACATCAGAATTACCCATACAAAAACATATTTTATGACAAACCTCAATCACAATATAATATTCAACAATAGTTCTATCGAGATGAAACATTTAACCTCAAATGTGAAAACCCCATGCTCAGATCAACATCAAATGATCATCATAGCATAAGGAAAAATGACTCGAATTTATTGACCAAAAAATCATTCAATCCATTAAAACACAGAACAAACAACAAACAAAACTTTCAAATTCAAAATAAGTCCATGCATTTTGTCACGTAACCAATAATAATGAACATAGGCAGAAACACCAAACTCAACTATTGAACTGGAAACCGACAACAGTAACCGCGAAACCACCATCACCTAGGGTTCCGATATGGAATCCTGCAACAATAGAAATCAGTATCAACACAAATGAGAACCACATACCCCCGTGTCAGACCACTGTCAAAACAACACCTCCGTCACCTAGGGTTTCGATACGAAACCCGGCAACATCGAAAATAGAGGTGGTTAACCAGCAACAATAGAAATCTAGGGCGTAACCGTCAACGTTGTAGCTTTGTTGTTGCCATAGCCAACCTCACAAATTGTGCCCAACACCATCCCCAAACCCAAGTAAAGAAATAAGATGCATGCCGGTTGCCAAGCAGAGAGAGATAACCGATACTTCATCGCCGTCGCCATTGACGGCCGGTAATAGTCATTCGTCGGCCAAAGCCGCCGATGAAATCACTGCCAGGAACCGCAGGCAAACCCTTCATCTCTCTGCTTTTATCTCTAGAATCACCCTATGTGTGTTATAACATCATGATAAACCGAAGGATTACCGAGATGACGGTGGTGAGATCTAGAAGAAGAAAGATATACAGGCGAAAGAGAGAGAAGTTGTAAACCAAAAAATGATACGCGTACCAGCAATATGGACAGTTGTCAAGAAACCAGACAAGTAGCATGATGTCAGCATGGTACACACATTAACAACGCATGGTACAACCCTGGCTGCACCAAGTCTCCCGAAAATGTAATTATATAAATTGTATATTATATATATATATATATATTAATTTTTTTATAATATATATATATAGTATACAATTTATTATAACAACCAAACATTTTATTAATTTTTTTTATATATTAACATTATTGAATAGTAGTTTTATCATCTTTTATATATAAACTTTTTATTGGATTTATTAATCACAAGTTTACATATGTGTAAAATTTATGTACTAACAAATTTACATATGTGTTAAAAAAACATAAATATGTACAAAATTAATTTTCAAAATTGTAATCGTATATATAGATATAAAAAATGATAATATTGCACACAAATAACATTGACATACAATTTTTTTTTATAAAAAACGTTAGTTTTCTAGGGTTCCTTCAAGTTCTTAAATAATTTAAGAGTTCTGTAATGATACTCATCCTATATATATATATATATATATATATATATATATATATGATGGATCTTGCGATAAGTGATATTACAGTGAGAAGTGCGAGAAGTGAATGTATAACTCCATTAATCCCTAATTTCACTCCATTTTATATGATGTTACATACATATATGTAGGTTGGTTGTATTTATGTCTTAATTACACATTCAAACCTACCTACAAACATATAAATGTACCGAGCCACATTCAAACCTATGTATCTACACACATACAAACATACATACACATATACAAACATACGTACACATATACAAAACATATGTACCTACACACATACATATGCACCTACACATAAGAAAGAGAGTGAAATTAGGGATTAATGGAGTTACACCTTCACTTCTCGCTGTAAAAAAACTTCTGAAATGATCCAATACCTATATATAAATATATATATAAATTGCGTTTTACAATATACTATTTTGACATGTTTATATGCACATGTTAGCAACATAATATAAGTATGAGGTATTGATCAAGAAACCGCGAAAAGGGATTGTGCAACAAATAAACAAAGAAAGATGCAAAAATGGTAGCTGGCATGAAATAACTATTCGGCATAAAATAATTAATCTTATGTTAATTAAACGTACATGCCACGTAACAAAATATTGTAGCGTATGAATGACAGATGCCTGGTGTATGATATGCCTAGTGGCATATCATACGTCCATTTGGCAGTTTTGCATAGTTTTTAACGACTTTAAAAGGATTTTCTCATGGTTTTCAAACATGACTCACCTTAGAGACTAGAGAACTAGGGCTGTTCAAAAAGCCTATGGCTCGCGCGAAACTCGCTCAAAAAAAGCTCGATTCTAAATGAGCTCGACCCGATTTCTAAACGAGCCGAGCTCGAGCCAGGGTCAATTCGGCTCGTGGCTCGGTCTTGGCTCGACTTGTTAGCTCGGCTCGTTGTCTCGTTTAGATTAAACCCTAAATTTTAATATTTATATATATTAATATCATACCAAGAAATAAATAAATAAAAATTATACATATATTATGTCACTCGATACCTAAAACCTTATAAAAGAATAACGTAAATAAAACATATAAATTTATAAATTCTCTAGCTTATAAATTTTATATAATATGTATGTTACAATTATATTTTTTGTATTTTATATATCAAAATTTGTAAAATAAAAAATAAAAAATAAAAAAAAATTAAAAAATTAAAGGAGCCCGGCTCGACGAGCTCGAGCTCGGCTCGAGTTTTAAACGAGCCGAGCTCGAGCTCGATTTTTCAGTTCGATAAAGAAAACGAGCCGAGCTCGAGCCAGCTCGATTAATTTCGAGCTCGAGCACACTCTGGCTCGACTCGGCTCGTTTACAGCCCTATAGAGAATAAACAAGAAGAAAGAAATCAGAGGAAAAGGATTCTAACTTCAAATTCAATCAATTGTTTCTTAAAATCACGTCGTCTCAGTGTGCCTCGTGAGTGCGGGTGTGCCTAAATCACACGTGATCACAAGTACTAGGGTGCAGATGAGGCGAGCTATTCACGAGCTACTCGAGAGCGACTCATAAAAAAGGATCGAGCCAAGCTTAAATGAACATGAGCCTAAAAATAAGCCAATGATCTCTAGTCCAAGTGCTTATTAGGGTTAGGCATCCAAAAACTTCAATTTAATAGGGGGGGGGGGGGGGGTTGTCTTGGGTTCAAGTCACGTGTGAGACAAAAAGAAAATAAAAAATAAGGGGCTCAAGTTGGGTCAGAAGGTTTTTCGTACCTATGAGTTTCTTCCTGAGTGTGGAATGGAGATGATCGGGTGGGTCAGTGGCCCTTCAGTGATTCAAATTGGTCGTTCAAAATAAATAAATGAGACTGAGCTCGAACTTCATTTATCAAGTTCGAGCCGGCTTGCGAGCCTAAACAAGTATTTATATATATAACTTTTATAACACACACACACATATTGTATAAAATTTATAAATATATAAACATCAATTAATAAGGTAAACGAGTCAAGCTTGAGAAATCAAAGACCGAAACGAGTTGAGCTCGAGGTCTGTGTAAATTCAACGAGTCAAGCCTAGTCAAATTCGGGCTCAGCTCGGCTCGTTGCATTGAAACGATCCACACCTTGGTTTAGGGCTTATGTATGTTTGCTCAATTCGAGACTTAGAAAACATTTGTGTTTGTTAGTTACAATTACGCATTATTAATAAGACAAAGCTGGTTACAATATCAGATTATTTAATTTAAATATTTGTACACGTATAATCACAAACCAAAGACAAAAGTCAATTAAAAATTAATTGTCGAACAATCAATGTTCAATCAATTCAACTATTTTAAATGTATCATATATGTTAAATACAAAACTAAGTACCACCCATCCCATATTATCATATATCGTATTTCGTATCTCTCAAATGTAAACCTCAAAGTCCTCAACACCTTCATTGGTTGTTTTAGAACAAAACAAATCGCGTGGGCATATTTTAATCCAGGTCATTTTTCTACATATTAAAAAATGTTTATACGATAATAATAATAATAAGATGTTTTAAAAAGAAATCACCGATATAAAGTTAACTTAATAATTTAATTATCAATAAAGAATGTTGCCATTTCACACATTTGGGTTGCTTTAAAATGAATAAAGAATATAATATGATTTCCAGACGCAATACGCGTTACATCCACTACATAGATTTATTTATTTATTTATTTATTTATTTATTGTTTTCTCTGGTTCACTTTTTCTTTTCCAGAAAAAAGTTGCATTCTCATCCTGAAGAATCACTTTACTTTTCATAATATGTTTTTAATTAATCAATAATCATTTTTTTACACTAATTTTTCATTAAAAACATATGCCACATTTAACTATCTATTAAATGTGAAATGAGCAAAAAGTCGTTACTGGGTCCATCTGACCGGTCGGTCTAATACAAAAAAGTGTTTTATTTTAAGTCGAATTCATTTTGAGGTAATGTCCATTGTTAATGTTATATATGCTCAAATAGTCATATATAGTAATATCTATTTTATAAGTTACTCCATTATGTATCTAACTTTATCTATAAATACCGTAATAATATTATAAACGATAAAAAAACAAATGAGTATTCTACATCAATTTTTTCGTTGTATGAAATGTTTTGAAGCTAAAAATGATATGGATAAAACCGTGTACGCGAACTTAGACATCCTATAATTTTTTTTTGCCACACTTGTGATCTTGATAAAAGAAAATTAATTTTTTAAATAGTTTATAAACATCTTACCTATTTTTTTTAATAAAGTTTTTATGTGTTAATGGTAGTCCATGTCTCGGAATTGAGCTCGAGTCGAGCCAAGGCCATTTTGAGCTCGAAAGTCGAAAGTTATTCAAGCCAACTCTATTCCAAATACTAAACCGAGCTAAAACCTTGATTTTGAACTTCGCTCAGATATAAAATTAGCCATCTTCATTCGAACTCAGCTTGAATTTGTAGGAGTCGGTTGAGTTGGGCTCGAACTTATACAAGCTATTTTTGAACGAGTTTTTTCAAGTTATTTTTCTATAAGCAATTTCGAGTCCGATAGACACGTGTCCCACATAATCAGTAATCTATTTGGCAATATGTAACTATAGCGTTATAATACAATTTCCTTTTAAATAACTTTAAGCAAGTTTAATAAGAAATCTTCGAATTATATCATATTCAAAATTTTTTTTTTTGAACAAACAACAAACATAAAATGACTAGGTATCTCGTATGGAATGACCCAATGACAAAAGGCAAACCACCAGCTAGCCCAACACATCTGTACGGAGCCCTTAAGCGTTACATCATATTCATATTCGAAAGTACCTTAGCATAATACTATAGTATCTTTCTTTGAAACCATCAAAAGTTGACCGATGCAAAATATGGACGTGATCAACGATAGAGCCGTTCATTTATAAATTACTTAATTATACTCAGTCCCATAAATATATTTTTTTTAATGTTTTTGAAGTAACGTATTCCGAGTTTTAGTCATAGAGTAGAGGCGTGTTAGAAAATGGATTTATCAGAAATTTCTGCGTTGGACAAATTATAATCTCATAGTGGAAAAGCGGCTATATTTTTTTGGCATTATGCAAACCAACACCAAAATACTTAAATAAAACATGTAAGTTTTCTTTGGAAGATATAAGAATATTTCACCAAGTGTTTTTAAAAGGGCATCCGTAGGTAAGTTTCACTTTCATCACTAATGTTATTGCGCCAAAAACCTCCAAACATCACTATGCTATGCATAGGGTGAATTTGATCATATTTTGGCCAACACGTTTTTCCCATAACAGTGTTTTGGGATAATGGATTCGTCAATGGACCAATCAAATCTCCTTCTTTCTTTTTTATCAATTACTTTAAATAATATGCAATCAATACAATGGACTAACTATCACGGCTAAAATTAGAAAACCCCCTACGTGTCCACGTAACGTTGGTGTACCATAAAAATGAGCATTTTAGCCCCTCTGTTATGGATGCCCTAAATGGACCTACTGAAATCATCTACATTCTACACATTATGTACAATTAAATACTAATAAACGATCTCACTTGGGTTCGTCGGTTATGACACAATCGATTAAATACGAATCGATCGTTAGACCGAGCTATCAAAACTTATATAGCTGTAACTTATTACAGAATCTCATATTCTATTTCAGTTTTATTTATTTTGCTTACGTTTCAAATTCGAATGCACACATTTAATTATAACTTATTATAGAGTTACCAAGTTTTTGAAAACGCTTCAACTAATAAAATAATCGAAGTTTTATATAATTTACTAATAAAATATAAAAGTATAAAACACAATGTGCAAACACGTAATAAGAAATTTGTTTTCACCATTTGTGAACTCGTCGACTGACTCTTCCTATATATTCAAAGTCATACCTGGTACACAAAAGTAAAACTACGACTTTCAGATTTATATAATACCAGTACACACATTATAATATAATTTTACTGGAAACACCGAAGCAGTTTCCACCCCAGCCACCACCCTTGTCTATATATATATTCTTCTAATAGATCTCACAATCTAAAACCAACTCATGATTTCAAAATTCAAACCCATTCACTTGAACATGAAGAATTTAATATTAATATGTGCTTCATTGCTACTTATTTTAAGTCTACTCTATAGTGGAAGCCAGGATTCGACATTACAGATGGGAAGTTAAGTACGAGTTTAAATCACCTGATTGCTACCGGAAGCTAGTCATAACTATTAATGGAAGAAGCCCCGGTCCCACAATATTAGCTCAGCAAGGGGACACTATTGTTGTTGATCTCAAGAACAGTTTGTTGACTGAAAATGTTGCCATTCATTGGCACGGTATCCGACAGGTAATTACCCGATAGATTTAAGTTATATATTTATAAGTTAAATATTTAGGGGTTTGAGGTTTTAATGGATTTGTAAATTGTGATTGGTTTTGTAGATTGGAACTCCATGGGCTGATGGAACTGAAGGGGTTACTCAATGTCCTATTTTACCTGGTGACACTTTTAGATATAAGTTTGTTGTTGATAGGGTAAGTAATTAAGTTATTCTCCAAATATTATGTTTGCAGATCTTGGGGTCATAACATTATTATTTATATAATATAACATGCAGGCGGGGACATACTTGTACCATGCGCATTACGGGATGCAAAGAGAGGGGGGTTTATATGGATCGATTCGGGTGGCTTTGCCGGCCGGACAAGTTGAACCATTCTTTTATCATTACGATAGAAGCATCATTCTTAACGATTGGTATCATAAAAGCACGTATGAACAGGCTGCCGGACTCTCTTCCATCCCATTTCAATGGGTCGGTGATCCTGAGGTAATTTAATTATTTTAGAACAGCTAACTCACACACCTCTATTTAATCTAGCATTAAATCTATAGTTTTGTTTGCCATGAAACACCTTTGACTGAAAGAGCATTTTTTATAAAACATCTTGACTAAAAGTTGTATTATAAAAATATCTTTTATGAATACTACAAATTTCTTTCATCAGTAGCTCATTTACAGGAATCCAATGACTTATCTACACTTCAACTTTACAATCACAACTTATTATAAAAATGAAATTCTAAATGATATCTTACTTTTATGACCACTCATGATACACTAAAAATCCAACACAGATCTGTCTTCTTTCTAATATATTTTATGATATTACTTTAAATTTTATAAAAACTAATATTTTATGATTTTCCTTTCAGTCATTGTTGATTCAAGGAAAAGGAAGATTCAACTGCAGTAGACCCGGGATTGCGGCTAATCAATGTAACGCCACACATCCCGAATGCTCACCGTACGTTTTCTCAGTCGTTCCCGGGAAAACGTACCGGCTTAGGATCGGAAGCTTAACGGCTTTGGCCGCCCTCAGTTTTGAAATAGAGGGACATAATATGACGGTTGTTGAAGCCGACGGTCACTATGTAGAACCATTCGTGGTAAATAATCTCTATATTTACTCGGGTGAAACTTACTCGGTTCTAGTGACCGCGAATCAAGACCCATCAAGGAATTACTGGGTCGTGTCGAAAATGGTGAGTCGTAACAACACAACCCCTAATGCTTTGGGTATATTTAATTACTACCCAAACCATCCCAGCAGGTCCCCACCAACTATTCCACCAAGTGGGCCCCGGTGGAACGATGTTGAATCTCGAGTCAACCAAAGTCTTGCTATCAGATCCCATTCTGACTACATACATCCAGTGCCTCAGACATCTGAGAGAGTCATTATTCTTTTGAACACTCAAAACCAAATCAACGGGAGTGTCAAATGGTCGATTAATAACATCTCGTTTACCTTTCCACATACCCCGTATCTCATATCGCTTAAACATAACTTACTTCACACGTTTGAACAAACCCCACCACCCGATACTATCAACGGGTATGAAGCTTATGACATTAGCATCCCCCCTCCTAATGTTAACGCGACATCTAGCAATTCTTTGTATAGACTAAAGTTTAACACGACGGTAGATATTATTCTTCAAAATGCGAACATGATCAATCCTAATAATAGTGAGACGCACCCGTGGCATTTACACGGGCATGATTTTTGGGTTGTCGGGTATGGTGATGGAAAGTTTAATGCTTCAGAGGATCCAAAGAGGTACAACTTAGTGAACCCGATTATGAAGAATACAGTAGCGGTCCATCCTTATGGGTGGACCGCTTTGAGGTTTGTAGCGGATAACCCGGGTGTATGGGCGTTTCATTGTCATATTGAGTCACATTTTTACATGGGTATGGGAGCAGTGTTCGAAGAAGGTATTGAGAAAGTGACAAGACTTCCCACATCTATCATGGGTTGTGGTGATACCAAGAGATTTATTAAGCCATAGAAATTATAAAAATTGGTTACATTTTTGTAAAAGTATTCTTTCATATTTGATTTAATCGTCAATATAGCATTGACGTGTTATTATGTGTAAAGATTTATAGTCACATTGATTATACAAAAGTTTGGATTTATAACTCAGATTGTGCAAAAGTTTCAAGTCATTTTAGTAAACCAATCACTAGTAGGTTACAAAGGCTCGTTTCACGTGAATTGAAATCATTGTTTTGCATTACTATAACCAAAAAATGCTGGTATAAAAAAAGAGTTTGGAGTTAGGACTGGCTTTGAGACCATTCCTATGGGTTTTTAATAGGCCTATTTCCGATAAGAACTGACAAAACAATTAAACAATGCACTTGAATATATTTTTTTTATATATACCATTTGTACAATCGAAATCCGAGGGAGGCCGTAGGTTTTTAACGACGACAAAAAGAAAGTAACCCTTACAAAAAAAATTTGTTAACCTCTAAAACAAAAAATAAATAAATAAACATTTTAAAATGACAAATTGAAAATAAATAATATCATCTTTTGTGTATTGACCGATAATATCTTACATTTAAAAATCTCAGCCAACAGTCCGACCTTTCGACTATTTTTCTTTCAATGGATCTCCGTTAAAAAAACAATTAATGTTCTTAAGTGTTTTTCCGAATTTCAAACAATGTTTCAGGGGTTTTGATCGGAAAAAAGATACGGGTCGACTGATGTAAAACTTATCTTGAAACGTTGATTCAAATGGCTTGAATTTTTATAATTGAAAATTCAAACACCCGAATTGAAACATTGTTTCTTCGGTTGAATCACCTTTTCGAGATAAGTTTTACATCAGTCAACTCGTATTCTTCTTTCGATCAAAAACCCTAAAACATCGGTTTGAAATTCGGAAAATAAAAAACCTAACGATGTTAAGTGTTTGTTAACGGAGGTCCATTGAGAGAATAATAATCGAAATGTTAGACCGTTGGCATAAATTTTTAAAAGTAAAGTTATTATCGACCAATACATAAAAAATACATAAAGGATATGATTATTTATTTCTAATTTGCCTTTTAAAATCTAGTTTTTTAACACATTAAAAACAAGCAGACGTGAGACAACCCATTATTGGTTCTACCCATTAAGCCTGCGACCCATTATTGGTTCTACCCATTAAGCCTGCCTAAATTAAGCCTGATTTAAAACTAAATGAGCCCATTAAATTTACACAAGACTTAAGTCACTTAAATTAAGCCCGTATGCCTAGTCAAAGTCTACATCTTTTACTCTACCCAGCCGGCTAGCCCTCACTCATCTTCTCATTTTATTTTTATTTGCTAAAAGTTGTAACTTTACATAACTTTATAATGGATAGTTGCTACTTGCTACTTTTGTTATCTTACTTGAATTTGATTATTTGTTTGAATTTAGAATGTTAATATGATTATTAAACTTTTAGTTTTGCTACGTTCACAATAGCTAATACACACTCATTATGAGACTTGAACCTCAAAGGGACTTTTCCAACACGTATTGATACCACTAGGTTAAGCACTTCAGCAGAAAATTGTATGTATTCAATTGATGACTTGTACTTATTCAACATATGTATTTAAATGATGACTTGTACGTATTTAAATATGTATTTAAAATATGTATTCAAAAAATTGATACGTATTTAAATTGATGACTTGTACGTATTTTGTTTGATTCGAATGTCACATTTCAATTTTAGGGAATGTGAAAAGTTATTTCAAAAGGAAATTTTGAGACCTTGAATCTTTATCTTCAAATGATACCCATGAGAATTTTTTTTAAGGTTTATGTTGTAACATTCGGAAGGAAAAGTGGAAAACCAAGGGCATATGGGACCAAACGTCCATGTCGACCAACGGCCCAAGGTTTTTCACAAGTGTTTAGTGATAAAGCAAGATGTTTTTGTCACGCATGGTTTAATAGTTATGGAAATTGATTAGGGTATATAAATTGACGGAGCATTTTACTTGTATTGCTACTTGTTTAAGAAATAATTTGGAAATCACACTGAAGGTTTTAGTAGATGGAATAAAAGAAAGTAGAATTATTCAGAGGTAGGGGGATCAAACCTCACTACCACCAACTTATATGGGAGATATGAGGGATGACCCTGGCTTGCCAGGGTTCGAGTCCTGATCTCACCCGGTTTTACCGGCTCCTTGCTGTCGTGCCGTTTGGCGGGCGTGGGGGTCGGGTTTTATCCAGTGAATCCCTCAACAGGTGGACCGCTAGGGGCTCCGTCCGTTCGGACTAGTGGCCGGCTCGTAGCCAATGGGGGCTGCGTACGGGGTACCCAGCGTTACTTAGTTGGCCATTCAAAAAAAAGATGGAATAAAAGAAAGTAGAATTATTCATCATGCAAGCGATATTAATAGTTTGGACAACAACTTAATTATTAATGTAATGATTTGCTAAGACAAGATCAATTGATACATGTTTTCTTTGAAAACAAAGTAATAAGCAAAAGTATGAACATCAACTTTGATTAAGTTTTTCGATTGCTCTTAAGAAAATTTATTGAACCAAAGATCATCTTCTAATATTAGGTTACAGAAGGCTCTTTAACTAGTGAAATTTTATTTGAATTATTACAGATTTTAGAGCAAAGTGAAACAATTTGCACAAGAAGCAGGTAATAATATTACTAGGAGATCAAGTTAAATTAATTATGGTTTTGTGTTTTACTTGCAACTTGATTACCTATATTTTAGGCTTTACCAATATTTTACCACATGCTCTTCAAATGATAGATCAAAAGCTTTGTTGAATGCAATCTTATTGATTAATCTGATTACAACTCTTAATTTTTATTTATTAGAAACGTCTTTATTTACATATGGATTTATATATATATTTTTTTTGAAAGAAAACTTTTAATGCAATCTTATTGATTAATCTGATTACAACTCTTAATTTTTATTTATTAGAAACGTCTTTTTTTACATATGGATTTATATATATATATATTTTTTTTGAAAGAAAACTTTTATTAACAATCAGCCCGCCAACTCTAACTCCAAGAAAGAGAAAGAGCTGCAGCAAACCAAAGCCTATTACATCACGTCGAATTTACACCACGAATTACAATCTATACAACCCTTTTTATATCTACATCTAAACCAAAGGAAGCTCAGAATTTTTATCTCTGCAACCACTTCCGTAACATTCAAATTTTTATTCTAAAATATGCGATTATTTCTTGCTTTCTAAATACTTCACAACGAGATGAACATGATCCCCTGAAACGCTATCTTCTTCAGCCCCACCGATTTATGCATGGTTACAATATCTCGAACTGAAAACGCGAAGATGTTTGGTATACCACACCAAGAAGTTATCGTTTCCCAAATTCCGGTTGCAAATATACATCCCGAAAACAAATGCACTCCCGTTTCCAGGATATGATCATAAAAACGCAATTTTTTTCTCGGTACATGAATATTCCTTCTTTCTAAAGGCTAATGTTGTAGCAATTCTATCCATCTCCGCTCGCCAAACAAATATGTTTACTTTAGTCGAAACCCATTTATACCACTCTAAGACAAACGCGGCCTATGTTGATCCTCCTTCTGAAGCCAATGCTTAGCCGACTTGACTGAAAACACCCCCGAATCATCCACTAACCAATTCCAAGAATCCAGAGCATCTAAAAAGTGATACTGGCAATAATATCCAGGCATGATTCTTTCTCAACCCGCACATTAGCAATCCTAGAAACACTAACTTTATTCCAAAAACTCGAACCATCAGCTAGTGAATCACATCGCTTCGCAACCATGACCAACTTGTTCTTTTCTAGTTTAAATAAACTAGGGAATCTATCTTTGAATGCTTTTTCACCTAGCGAAACATCAATCCAAAACCAAATGCTTCTCCCATATCCCAACTTACCTTTCATCAAATCGTTCATACTACGTCCTTCAACCTTAGTATTATACCCATGCTTCACTAGGTTTTTCCATGTTCTTGTTAAACAATTATTAAGAGACATCACTTATCACTCCCCATTTCTTTTTTTTGTAATGAATAGAGTCAATAAGGTTTCTCCACAACGTGCATGCCTCCACTCTATATCTACACACCCACTTAAGTAACAGCAAACTATTACTTATATCGAATCTCTTCAACCCCAAACCTTCATTCTTCTTTGTACGTGATCTTATCCCAAGCAACCCAATGTATCTTCCGTACCTCTAAGTTCCCACCCCATAGAAACTTTTATATTATAGCTTCCAAATCATTAATAACCTTCACCGGCGCCTTATAAATAGAAAAGTAATACATATGGATTTATATATCATGACATTAAACGGTTAACATGAGGGCAATTAAATTAACCCAAAACAGCCAAGAGAAAAAACCCGTGTCATATATCGTCACTATTCTATTATTTATTTCTAATGATTTGGTAGATTATACTTTTATTATTTGATCCAACTAAATCCATTCCAAAAAAATCTATAATCAAGTGACAGACATCCCAACACCGAATATTAGTAAATGAAAAAAAGTTTTTGGGCCTCACTTCCCGTCCATTTTGACTTGTCCGTTTGTTTTGCTAGACATAAGTGAACTAAGAAAACTAGGGAGTGTCAAATGAAACTTACAATTACGAGATGAAACACATAAAAAGGAAACAAAAACAATCGAATCAAAAATAAGATCTCTATAATCTTCACGGGAGCAAAAAATATCCTCGTTTCGACAAATACTTGGTGATACATAAAAAGCAAGTCCAATCATTAACTTTAGTGTACATTTATGTCCATTTAAGAATCATCACATGTATCCCCCCGGGTGAAAGCATACACTCGAGTAGGGGCTCATGACTGTGCTTGACATGCTACCAGTATGTTGATGGCAAATCATGTGTCTGGTTTTGAAATAACTTAAAAAGTAGTTTTTTCTTGCAGGGCATGACTTAAAAAGTAGGATCCTTAAAGAGTATGCATATTCATTGCATTTAGTCTTCATTTTCTTAAAATACAAACGCATCAATATGTCATTTTACAAGTTTCATTTAATCTATTAATGTCGAAACCAATCTGATCCAACATCATAATCAGATAATGTGGAAATTCATTTCTTACCTTAGCAATAAAAAAAACTCATGATAATTGTAAATTTGTAATATCAACATATATACACAATCAAAGCTTCTCCAAATTCACACTCTCCCGAGCCTAAACGGTTGCGGTAACACTAATACGTGGAACAAATCCGGTATCAAAATAAATCCGGCAAAAGATATTGCAACATAGCAAGGCATGAGATATACTTGTGAGTTAAATCTCAGAAACCCCATGGTGAACAACAGCCAATGGATTCTTGATTAACCCTTGACGCCTGAATCCACGGTTTTCTCGGTTACATGATTCGAGATTCATTATCTTACCACTCATCTGGCTTCTAGTATTTGAATGTTGAGTTTCTGTTTTCATCCAGAGCTTGGAAGTCAAAAAGCCCGAACCAGGTAACTTGCAGCACCCGGGTTGTGTGGCTTCTGGATGTGACAACCTTCCAGTTGACCTCGCTAAGTCAAACGAGATCTCATCAAGTGTTAACTCTAGACCATGCACTCGCGTCTCCAGTGCTCGCATCCCCGTCTCGGAGCTTCTTGTAAATTTCTATAATTTAAACAATAACATTATTCAACTATTCAAGTACACACATAAATCATATAAGCACAACAACAATTAACCTACCGAAAGAGGCAAATTACCTGAAGCATATCAAGCAGATTAGACTGTCGGGTTTCGATTTGAACTAAGTGATTACGAATCAAAGCTAATTCCTCAGAATCCTTCTCGCTTCTGTGAATAATGTTGCTCTCTGCAACAGTGGTACTTCGGCTTGCACTGTGACATTCAGATTCATACACTTCTTCAACAATCTCTTGTTTCATTTCCGGTTTTACAAATTTGTTATTGATATGATTATCATTCACAGACGGTGGACTTGCAGGACGAACAACAGCAGTCATAGCTGGCTTCTTTCGATCCAGCTTCCTAAACATCGCCGGGCCAGTTTTCTTGTTACCATTTTCCAACGCAATTCGGCTCGTCCCAATTCTCTTATTAGTCATTTGCCCAATTCTTGGTTGATTTCCATCACTAGCAACTTTAACAACCAGATCACACATTAAAAGTTTAATTGCTATAGATCTCTAATCCAACATTAATAATAATACAAGATCTATTAATCTAATACCTATAGAAGCCGACTGCGATTCCGAAAGCGTTAACCCCTCCTCCTGCACATCCGGAATCGCCTTCCATGCTTCAATCATCCGACTCATTGTCTCCCTAACAATCTTCACCTTATCAAACCTCTTCGCCTCAAACGTCTTCAAACACGCCGCCTTAAACTCCAACAACAAACCCCTCTCCACAACCGCCAACGTCTCTAACGCCTCGGCAGCCGATTTCCTGACACTCCAATCCTCACTCTTGACCACAAACTCAACCAACACACCCACCAAACCCTTCACAACAACCGGACTATCCACCGCACCAACGCCAATCACGCTCCCTAAAACCGACAACAAAGCCGCCTTCGCCTTAAACCCGTCACACTTCAACAACTTCTCAATCCTCAATACCGCTCTCCTCAAGTAACCAATATCATGATCCGGCGCGCCGACTATAGCCGCGGCTAAACACAGAGCCGCGCCGGTCTGAGAATTTAAATCCTGTTCTGAAACCAAAGCATCAACTAACGGTTTAGCAACGGAGGTGAACGGAGGTTTGGTGACGTGTGATGCGATTGATCCGGTGGCGGAGATGCAGGCGGATCGGACGGCGGAGTCGGGGTCACGGAGGCGGCGGAGGACGGCGGAGATGAGTTTGGATAAGTGGGGGGATAATGTGTTGCCGTGGGATTGGGATAAGGTGGAGATTAATCGGACGCATTGTTTACGGACGGGTGATTTGTCGGAGGAGTCGGTGGCGGAGATGGAGGATAAGAAGGGTGGGATGAGGTGGTGGTCGAGGGTTTTGGCGATGGATTCGAGTTCTGAAGCGGCGGCGGAGTGGGTGTCACGGTCGGAGAGTTTGTGGAGGCAGGTGAGGACTCGGGTTTTGAATTCGCGGGTGGAAGGTGGTGGTGGCATTGTGAGAGTTGTTGGTTGGTTATTATAATGGAGGTGGTGGTGTGTCTGGATTTGGATTCTCCGGCTGCATTGCCGGTGGTGGTTGTTCAGTGGTGGTGTTGGGTTATGAGTTATGACTGACACGGTTTATCCGAGCGGTGCAGTTGGTTTATATAATAAGGAGGAAGTGGGTTTAATACGACGCAGGGAAAATCAGGGTAAAATACTAATGATATGCTGCCGTTATTTTCGGTTTATTTTTTATCTGGTGAAATGGTAAACGGTGTCGTTTTTCTTTGACCACCTCTTTTCATCAATATCTATGAATATGAATTTCCTTTTTTTAGTTGCTAATTTGTTTCCTCCAAAATTTACATGTATGTCTTAAATAAGACTAGATGCTATAACTATTGAGATGAAGGGTCAGTGGAACTGAAAAAAAAATTATGATTACAACCCTATGTCAGAGTTTATAGGACGATCGGGTAACAAAAACATTGAGCTTTTATGTGTTGAATTGACTGTCTATAAACTATAGCTACCGATTTTTTAGTTACACTTATCTCAAATTTAAGTTCAATTAACAAATATTTAATTGATTTTATAACTTAATAGAACTGAGAGTGATGACAATTTGCATAGAAACTAAAATTTTGTGTAATATTGTATATCACACTAAAGTTAGAGAAATGGTAAGCATAACAAGAAAAAAAGTCAGACTGTCAGAGAATCAATCACTGAGGCAAGCATCCAAGACTTAGCTCGATACACCAATGGATCAACACAAAACTGATAAGAGGATGAATTTATGCATGTAATCAATTCAAAGAGACGACGAGAAACGGATAATGGTGAGGTATTCGTTTACACATGTTCGAATAAAAGAAAACAATTTAGTCTAGAGATGTGTATTTTGAAAAGATGGGAAGATGGGTGCAAAATGCGGGCTAATATGTTAGGGTTGTAAGCAAAAAGTTCAAGGCCGAGAATGAATAAGATTAAATAAATTAAACGAGAGCAAATATACTCGAACCCTACCAAATTCAACATTCGGCCCTCCAACCAAATACCATTCTTAATATTTTTGTTGTGCAGCTATACAGGGTCACCGATAGAAAAGGATTGGGGCAAATCAAAATTCTCATATTATACGCTCTATATAAATTTTAAAAGTCATGGGATCACTTGACCCCTATTTGCATATGATATATGTTCACGACGTGTGCAACGATAATATAATTAGTGTGCATTGTCAAAGATTTCAATTCCTTTGATTGAATTCCTTAGTAGTTTGAAAAAAATATTGAAAGTATTTCTCATAAACCCAATTTGAGTTTACTAATTTTCTAATTCATTATTCAAATTCTATGAACCAAAAAAATATATAATTTGGGTACATACATTTTTTATGTAAGCGTATTTTAGGAATCTACTTATTTTACACCAAATAATGTATGTTAAATAAATAATCATAAAAAATGATGCTATCTTATAATATTATCAGAATAATATTTCTAAAAAAAAAATTAATAATAATATTTCTAAATGATTATCACAATAATTGTAGCATCCTTCTTCAATCACATGTTAGTGACAAGTGTTAGCCTTGTGCTTTGTGTTTCAAAGGATCGAAGGTGAAGGGCAATGATCAGCATTGGTGAACTTGGAAGCAACCCATATTTGCTTATAATCAAAGATTTCGTTCATTTCTTTCCAAGGACTTTTTAAGAGTAGACCCTATAGTCAGTCACAAAGTGTTTTAACATTATTTGAAGACGTGGTAATTATCATTCCTTGTGTTGAAAGCATAGGCGGAGTTAAAGCCAAGCACGAGGTTGAAGAAAGATCTCACCCAACTTTGACTTAACATTAAAAAATATATAATTATTTTATAAAACATTTATGCTATAGGACCTTTTCGGCTAGCACGCTAAGTTAAGAATTTAAGATTAATCACTTGGAAAACGCGGAGCTTCCTTCTCGCTCGTTTGTCTTAACAAGTTAAGCAGATTCCAATAATTATAGGCTTTTCATATCACTGGTGATCAAACCCGGATGCCCTCATGATCGAACTGGAAATCACAAATATCACATTCTTCATTCATTGACCCACTCATGCCCACTTTAAAATGTTGTGAGTGGGGTTTGAACTTGAGTCTTCATTGAGAAACTCATGTTTCCTACCACTACACCGCATTAGAAAGAACAAATAAATTTAAACATGCCTCAAGTGAGACTAGAATCCAATACATTTTCGTTGGGAGTAACTGAGAACATTTTGTTTAAATTATTATTTCTCTTTAAATATTATTATTTAAATACTAGTCCCCATAACATTGTTTTTTCACTTAATAGTTTTTCTTTGATACGTCAAATAAAAATACTATATACTATTTTTTTTTGAGTTGAGCCAATGGACTTTCCAGGTGTCCATATCTTTGTTATTAAAAATAAATCGTCCAAATAAAAGTACGAAACTTTTATACTGTATTTTAAGTCTTTCTGAAAAATCTATAATTATCATAATTAACGGCCATGCATCACATCTATATTGTTAGATTTGGTAATTAAGACAAATGCTCAGATAGTTTTGCTTGCTTCTTTTTAAAGTTTGAGAGTAAACAATAAGCATGATAATAAGGACAATAACAACATGATTATAGATTCGTTGTTCGTTAATTACCAATTCAAAATAAATTAGAGATTTATTGATTCAAACTCATATACGTGTGCTACTAAGTTTGTGTTAGTAAAAATACAAACATGCCGAGCAACTTGTGTAGTACTCGAGACTTATGCTAAAATCTTGAATTAAACCAAGCTTCAATGATACAACAACAATAATCATACCCAGTAAAATCCCACAAATAGCAAAGCTATAAGCAGAGTTCGCTGAGGTAAAATGTAGGCACACCGTATCTCTATTCCAAATAATAGAGAGGTTGATTCTAGAGATCTCCAGCTCCAAAAACCATAAGACCGAGTGTATTTTGGCGTTTTAGCCCATCAAAACGGCCTGATGGCGCTAAACACCCAACCCCCCCCCCCCCCAGGCGCCATGGGTGGTTTTGATTTCACTGGCGCTATCTACATAGCGCTCCTTGCTCACCATCCTTCACCAATTTTAAAGTTTTTTCACTGGGAATAGCAACACTTCCTTTACTAATTTCATAATCATATCGTTTGACACATGTTTTATTGAAGATTAAAGAAGAGAAGTTACTAGGAGTTCTATCCATGAAGAAGGGGTTGTGAAGGAGTGGAAGAGAACAACGGCTACTTTAGGGTTAAACACTAACCCACACTCGTGTTTTTACTTATATTATGTTATATATTTTTACCCTTATATTTATTACTTTTATTTAAAACTTTACCTAGATCCTTTATCTTTTATAATTTTTAAATTTTATTTCCTATATACAAAGCTTGGTTAATAGTATTTTGGGAGATCAACACAGTTTAGGTTGAAACAATGAGAAATAGAGAAATAAATATGAATAATATATTTATATATTAGAAAAATAGAAAAAAAAATAATAACAAGGTAATTATTGGAAGAGGTTTCTTCCACTACATTCATTTTTTTTAAAAACCCTTTAAGATGACGTGACATCACATGACACAAGACGCACCAATAGCTATATGGGCTCTATCTACTATACATGGTCTAAGTATGAGACAATATAAAAAAAAATAAAGTTCAATACTAGACCTCTAGACATTAGGGTGGACGGAGTCATCCTGTCTCGGTAGCTAAATGGGCGGGACGGTATTCCCACTCCTCCCGTCCCAAATTTAACCATCCCATGCCTTCAATGATCTTCAAGTTGAATGGGGCAATAACGCCACATGATGTTTTGTTTCGATACGGCACCATCGTCTCTCACTCCCCAGTGTCACCACCTTAGAGAAAACAATAAATAAAATAAGTTAAAATGCAGTAGTAGTAGTAGTAGTAATAATAATAATAATAATAATAACAGTTTGATGGATGTATTAATAAATGAATTTGGGCCAAACCAGCTGTATTAAAATTAACTAGACTAACAAGCCTAACACTGTCTACATCAGTTAAAGACAATTTTTTTCACAAACAATCTAGTCAACATGCCACATAAGCTTTCCATTCGTTTTTTCCATAAACACTTTTTACCTACAACAATAACATATTCATTTTTTCCACAAACAACCTCATAATTTCCACATCATCAACATTGGGGATCCACCAACCACCATTCTTCACCATCCTTGAGAAAGGATCTTCAAGGATGGATGATCTCCACCTCAACTTCCACAATAATTGCATTTTCCATCTTTCTCACATATCGACCCTCCACATAAACCATGGATAACCCTGAATCGAAAGGTCAAACAAAACGAAATCTTGATGGATGTTCGTGGCGAAGGTCAGGTGCACGAATGTTCATTGGTGGCCGGTGGGCCCCTTTAAAATTATGGTTTATTTTATTCTTATGAAAAACGTGATACTTTTTTGTGCATATTTATAAAGATAAGATTATAAAATTATTATAAAATAGTTTATACACACGTAAAGATGTTCACTACCGAATATCAAATTATAGCGAGAAGAAAAAGAACAATTTAATTCTTTTTACTTTTTCTATCAATTGTTAATTTTTTTAAAAACTTTACTTCTTACATACAAAAGTTATGTTATTACACTAAGAAGAACCATTAAACTATTTTTGTCATAAGTTCTTTCTTCCTTTTACTTTAAATAGTTACTATATGTGTAGAAATTATACGTACTTATAATGCGCATAACTTAAATATTGTAGATTCTATAGATAAACGAGTTTTGTTTATGTATTTTTATATAATGTTAAAATCTAATCTAACTATATTATTATACCAAAAGAGTTTAAATCAATTTGGCTTATTCCTATTGATTGTTTGTTAAAGTTTCTATATATATCTAGCACTTCTCTAATTTTCATGTGAATAAAATAAATCAAAAATAAATTGAAATTATATACAATCAATTTTCTTTAATCTCTTTAATGATTAAAATTAATGATTCAAATGGAATTTATAATTATTAATATCAATCTCTAATATTTATATTATTTCTATTATTATGTATACACAAGTCATAGTTTAACCAAAAAACCCAAATCAATTATCTCCTCTTTCACGCCTTCATCCTCTTCCAAGGATCTCTACCTTCAATTCATTATCCGACAAATTCACCGTCTACCATCGATGAAGTTGTTCACCCGCCGGACGTTTTATCTATAGCATATCGGCCTACCTATGACTGTCTTCACAATCCATCAACGTTACAACCGCGCAATTAAATCATCAGGTTTTATTATTTGTATTTTGATTCAATTGAAACTATATTTTTTTATTTCATACCGGTCAACGTTGCTACGGATTTAATTTTACTAAAATTGTATTAATTGTAGATTTATGAAATTTGACCCATTGACTAATTAAAAATATAACCACTGGAGTATAAGTTGAGGTATGTAATCAATTTGTGTATATTAAAAAAAAATCAACCATTTGATTAAGGATTACTTTAATTACGGAATTAAATTATTAATTTATTTTTACACAGTTTATATGAATTACTTAATTATTCAATTGCTTATTAGTTATATTATGTTGGCTATTTTTATAAATTTCAACCATATGATTAAGGATTTTCACATATCATAAGTTATTATATTTTTAGATATACGGTAATTGATAATCAATTTCTGATATACGGAATTAAAAGCAATGATGATTAATTATATTAATGTTAATAAGTAAATTAGTAACTTATTTTTCTACATTAATAAGTTAATGTTGTAGGTTGAAATATGAAGTAGATTTAAAAATATCAATTTTAGCTATTTTGTCTTTATAGTATAATTTAACAAGATTACATTCAAGTATTTCAAAATTTGAAAATCCCCTAATACAACCTACATATTTTCATTCATAATTTTAGCTAATTCAAAATCCCTAATTTTATGTTTTTAATTAATCACATTAATGTCTTCCTTCTTTATGCAAGACTCCAAAATTTGAATCATAACTACTTGTGTATAAATAGTATGACTTTCACACAAGAATTCTTACACTATCACATCATATTTAGCAAAATCCAATTTGTTTGTTTGTAAGGTTATATTTCTGGTTGTGCTTATATAATTAATTTTGTTTTTTTTTTTTGTTTTTTTGGTTGAAAATGTTAGTGTTCATTAATTAATATCTTGTTTATTTTTAATTTTTTACCACTAGGAATATGGAGCCAACAAACATCATAATGTTGAATCAATTGAATGAGTGACTGTGTCCTCAAGGTGCGTATTTTAAACCTATGACGTCTCAAGGACAATTCAAAGCCCGGAGAAGATTGGTCGATAGAAATGATTTTGCAAGACGAAATGGTATTGTTACACATTCATTAATTTTACTATATTATTCATACAATTTATGTACTAATGTTAATAATAATGTATCAGGGTAACAGAAATCAAGCTTATGTAAGGTAGGCTTGCATCCCCAAGCATGATGTGTGGCTTGGTGAGAATATGTCGTTGATTGTTATATTGATGTTCCATTTACGCACGCGAATATAAGTTTGGCTAGACGGGAACTTGGGTATAAGTCGACGACGAATTTGGCGACCGGGTTGAAGAAGTTTGTTAAATGGTATCTTTAGTATTATGGTCATGAACAAGGGAAAACTAAATCTATACATTCATAGTTTTGATTTGTGTTTTAGTTTTAGGATATTTTTTTTATTTTATGAAATCAGTAAAAGATCTCATGAGCATGATTATTTGCTTGAAATGACTCAAAACAATATTTTCATTTTGTTTTTCTAATTTACATTTGTAAGTTGTGAACACAAGTTCCCATTGATTAATATTATATATTTAATTTTATTGTATTTTTATATATTTTTTATACGGATGATCAATATGATTTAGGTTGTCTTAATATATGTCAAATATACACATTTATAGTTTTGATTTGTTTTTTTAATTTTAGGAATTTTTTGGATGAGAAAAGAAGGAAATATCTCATAAGCATAATTCTTTGCTTAAAATCAGGATGAAAAATATTCTCATCTGTTCTAATTTACATTTTTAGATTTATACACATTTAATATGTATTATAGAAACCGATTATTACTCATCCATACTTAGTTTACAAAAAAATATTATTATATCTTAGTCTGAAAATGTACAATTTAAAAAATATATATATTTATCTTAGTTTAAGAATCTCATTATTACAATTATATAGTTTGACTTTTCTTATTTGTTAAAAAACCGAATTTGAATAACTTAAATAGCTTAAATTCAAACTAAATCAATTTTAATGAAATATTTGTAACGGAAAACATTACAATGTTTTTTTTTTGCATTTATATTATTTACTTTACGTATATTGTTCACAACATTAATATTATTCAATACTAATATAGATTTTTTTGCATTATTATTCGTTTAAGTTTTTATTCAATATTAATATAGACTATTTTCTCAAACTTTAATATATTGACCAAGTCTCTATAATTTCTATAAATATATACAACATTTTCCCAAAATACATAATGATATTTTCAAAAACTTTCTATAATACATATTACCCAAATTTAATACTATTAAATAATCAATAATATTTATCAAAATATGCGTCCAAATTATTGACACTTTAAATTTTAAAATAAAGGTGTATTATTTTTGTAAAACTATATAACGATATAAATTTTAATATATAATAAACAAATTAATTATTTATTATATATTAACTTAATACATAATCCATAAATAAACATTTTCTTAAATTTAATTATATGTAAGAGATATTTAAAAAAAATCACTTCTGACATTTCCATAATTCACAAATTGAATTTCTTTATTAATGTTATGTAATATTGTTTCAAAAATAACTCGCACGGTTTTTAGACTATATGAAATTACATCAGTTTGGGAATGCTATGTTTTGAAAGGAATACTTACTCCTCTTGGTCGGCAACAATTTTGAAAGAGTAACGTGTTTTAGTATTGATAAGTTTGCTAATGATATATTGTTTCTGGAGTGTTTGGAACAGAGGTTTAACAACGAAGTGGTATTAGTAATATTATAAATGTTATCATATTATTTGTTTTATAGATTAAAATACTTGCTTATTTTTTGTTACTTGAATGGTTGAAATGTCCAAATTAAACCATATTAGCAATGGCGATATCCAATCCTAAGACACATTCAATACAATATTGGAAACTTTTAATTTGTATGTTTAATATTTGTGATATGGGACTGTTACTTTTGTATTTTTAACTTTTCTTTTGTTATGAATGAGAGGATATCCTTTGGTAAGAATAGTGTTACGTGTGGTTATTAAATTGACTGGTATTAATTAATTCTTTATTTAAATTTCTATTTTCATCACTACCAAATTAGCATGTACGGAATATGACGAAAAGTTTTCTCATGAGTAGATACAATTGTCTAAATGGGTAAAAAAAATATAGCTATAAAGGAAACATGTTAAATTGATACACATTGAAAGAAACATAAAAGCTAAAGAGCACAATATATTAAAACAACATTACTGTTGTGAAACAAGCCTAATAGTCAAACATGTGAGAAAGAGATGCAGGGAGAATGATGGAGATTTCATTAATAATGTGTATATTACAATGAGATACAATTGAGTATATATATAAGAGGAAAACTTGTAGAAGAAGTTAATCATTTTAGGTGTTGATAACCATAATAATAATATATAGAGTGCATTGTTGGATATCCTTTAACGTACTCAAAGAATGAATCTTGTCTTTGGTAAATTGTCTCAACATTTTCAGATGTACTTTGATAGATTGGTAAACATATAATCACACATATACTCAAACCACAGGTCGAGTAATAATCACATCGACATTATTATTATTATTATTATATTTAATAATTATTTAACGTAATTTATCCACAAAAGAGTTATAAAAAGCTAGATGCGAAAGCTTTGGCTGATTTCCTGAATGATATATATTATAAATCAACTATATGTCAACTAAACTTAAAAGAGAATTAAAATGTTACTGAATATTGGTTAAGACTTTATTTTAAATATCAACTAATTATAGCATTATGAAAGACTAAATTTAGGTTTTTGATTGTCATATTGTTACCTACAACACTTTTTAAAGTGAATATACCATTGCTTTTATAACATGCAAGATTCATACATTATGCATTTAAAGAATCAAAGATGTATATTATCTACTAGGTTATTGACCCGTGGGCGTAACGGGTGGAAACATATAAATCATGTAACATCCACTGGTAATATGAAAGTGGAAACCATAATTTCATACATATATGTGGAGACGAGAAGATGATATACAATTGTTAATAATGTCGGTAACATAATAAAAACTTTATTAAGCATAACTTTCAAACGAAAATAACATGCCTTTTACAATCATCAGATAGATTAAAAATGAGAATTTCATAAATTGCAAAATAGTTCCTTATAAACGACATTTATAGTTTTATTTGTAATTTTTCATTCCTTGTCTAATATAAGCAATTTAACACCGTTTCTACTCTACACTTGTGATAAAGCAACATATAGTTAACCATATGAATAATTTTTAACAAAATTAAATTGTAACATCCCGAAATTTCCAAAATGATATTAATTATATTACTTAATAATAGAGGGAAAGTTGACTCGGGTTCGGGAAATAAATAATAGAGTAGGAGTTGGTATGAGTCGAGCTAGTGTTAGATTAATTGAGATGGGTTAAATGAGAATGGACCTTAGGTCCATGGGCTTTAAGGGATATAAATATCCCCTAAACCACCATAAAACCCTAAACCTCATCTCTTTCCATTCTAATCTCTACACATTCAAAAACACACACACCATAAACGAGCAGGATCCGAGAGAGAGAGTAAACGTTAGTTGGTGCTAGATCGTCGTGACGAACCAAAGCAACAAGACCAGCTCGTGTTCGTAAGTTCGACTCGTTCAAGGTACGTTTACGGTTAGAAATCGTTCGTATAGGTTCGGTTTGATTTGAGAAATTGTAGATCTGAGTTTGTATGGTAAAAACGAATCCAACAAAGCTAAACTTACTGAAAATGGTTATGATTTGATGGGTTAATCGATTGATAAAAAGGACCCGTAACCTATATGCCTAAATCGCACCCTCTAAACATCGATGTTAGGTCGATTTGATAGTTGGGGTTTGTAGGCGCTGGTCAGACGATTCCATGGGTACATAAATCGAGTTATTTGGTTAAGGAACGAAGGATTTAAGAGCGAACAGAACCTGCAGACGACAACTTCGCCTGCAAGCTAAGTTCGCCTGATGAACTTCACCTGCAAGCTAAGTTCGCATGATGAACTTCGCCTAAAGCTAAGTTCGCCTAAGGTTTAACTTCGCCTAAAGCTAAGTTCGCCTATGGTTTAACTTCGCCTAAAGCTAAGTTCGCCTATGGTTTAACTTCGCCTAAAGCTAAGTTCGCCTAAGGTTTAACTTCGCCTAAAGCTAAGTTAGCTTAAGGTTTAACTTCGCCTAAAGTTAAGTTCGCTTAGAAAATAATTTAAAAACCTAATAGAAAATGTGTTAAGACAGTTAATGTAAATAAAATTTTTCCAAGCTGACCTGGCAGCTCGACCCCAGCCAGGGGCTCTGCCCCTTGGACCCTGCTAGGGGCTGTCGCCCCTAGACCCCGCTGCCAGGGGCGCTGCCCCCGGACCCCCATTCGTTGTGGGTAGTAGTTAAGACTGGAAAGATGATATGAGTAGTGATAGTTGTTTGATACGTGTACTTGTTATACAGTCAGCCGTGCACAGCTGAAGAAAGGGATTACGATTAACGGTGAACGTAACCGTGTTCAGGTGAGTTTCTAGCCCCATTCCTTGTTATGTTTTCGGGGCTGTGTGCATACTCGATGTGTTGTTAATACATTTATCCTAAGTGATAAGTGTATGTCATATGTGATATGTGTGATAGATATGAATGATTGTTTGTCGGTACGCGAACGATCTTCGGATATTGCGCGTACTGTCAGGTTAAAAATAAAGGTACGAATATTATATATCGTAGATGTATGAATATTTCAAATGAATACTTGTCGGGGCGTGAACGATCTTCGGATATTGCACGTAACGACAAGGGGTATGGTTGTTAAATGAATGAGGTAAAGAATGCCTAGAGTGTTCTTATGTTATAATGTAAGTATGTGTATTTAGGTACACGAATGGCATGTGAGTTCTACGTTCGACATAGTAAGTTAGGATGGCAAATCCCTCTAGCTTCTGTTGGACATAGACTCGGCTAGTGATGGCGTAGTTAAGGACTGCGAGCCTTATACGTGAAGTAGATGATATATGTAAACGTAGATAAGGACTGCGAACCTTATACGTAATGTAGATAGGTGTCAGCATAGGAAAGGACTGTGAACCTTATACGTGCTGATTTTGTAGCATAGGGGAGGACTGCGAACCTCGTACGTGCTATGAATTAGGTTGCAACATAGGGATGGACTGCGAACCTTGTACGTGTTGTGGATGTATTTCAGCATAGGAAAGGACTGTGAACCTTATACGTGCTGATTTTGTAGCATAGGGGAGGACTGCGAACCTCGTACGTGCTATGAATTAGGTTGCAACATAGGGAAGGACTGCGAACCTTGTACGTGTTGTGGATGTACTATGGTATAGGGAAGGACCGCGATCCTTGTACGTACCATAAATGGTGAACATAGGTAAGGACTGCGAACCTTGTACGTGTTCACGACCTTGAGTACAGGTATAGACGGTGAACTATGAACGTACTCTCGGTAGACTGAGGTTAGTGATTGTAGATATGTATGTATGTATGGTAGCAAGTATGTATGTAGAACAGAAGGGTAACTAGTGAAGTATGGATATGTATCTACGGATATGTATGTATGTGTATGTATTGTATGGCGTTCGATTAACTAGAACTCACTCAGCGTAGCTGACTTTTAGTATGCACGCAGGTGAGCTGATTATAGAGTTAGCATGAGGATGACACACGGCATGGATTGAACGGCTGGCATCTGAAGAAAGAAGTAAAGATGTTTTAAATATAAAGTTTTGTGTTATGGTATCAAAGAAAAGATTTAATGTTTTGTAACAAATGATTGATGTTTTATATTCCGCGAAAAGTTTTAATAAACTCTGATTTGAAGAACTGTGTTTATGAGTAAATCCGACGCTAAAGTAGGGTCACCGGGTTCGGGGCCTTACATAAATTTCTATTTTCATCACCACCAAATTAGCATGTACGAAATATGACGAAAAGTTTAATCTCCCAAATAGATGCAATTTGTCTAAATGGGTAAAACAATACAGTTACAGAGCACAACCTATTAAAACAGTATTAGTTATTATTCTTGTATGTATTCAATAACTATTTAACATAATTTATCCACAAATGAGTTATAAAAAAAAGGATGAGAAAGCTTTGCCTAATTTCCTAAATGATATATATTAGGAATCAACTATATGCCAACTATACTTGAATGAAAATTAATATGTTATTGAATATTGATTAAGACTTTATTTTGAAGATCAATTAATTGTAGTATTATGAAAGACTAAATTTAGATTTTAGATTATCATAACAGTTTATTTTGTAACATAAATTTAAAATATACTTATAAAAAAGAAATATCTTAGATATTGTTCATCTTTTAACATTAATGTGCAACAAATATTAAAATTGAAGTGTAAATAAACAGGAGTACTATCTTAGAGTAATAAACATTATGGTTATTGATGTGTAACAAATGTCTTACATAAAGTTCATCTTTTGAATCAACATTGAGATAGAAGTTTTGTTGAATCAAAATTGTAAAATTATTTTGTTGATTTAGAGACTAATTTCTTTGTTTGCTTATTATTGTACTCATATATAAGTTATAAAATATTTTAATTTTTCATTTATCTTTGTTAGTCTTTGAATGTTTTTGTATTTGATTCAAATAAGTTATGATGTCTTATAATTCATATAAAAATTATCACTTATTTATAAATACATTTTCATTTCATTATTTATAAATACAACAACGCCATTATAGATATAGCAGATGATCTTTTGATTGGTGATTCATCCGATCCTATTTCTGATGTGATTGATTTTATATATCCAACATTATTTGAAAATTTTAATGATATTTCGTATTTTCAAAAAATGGCCATACTTGCACCTGTAAATGAGGTTGTCCAAGATATTAATGACAAAATTTTGTCTTTGTTTCCTGGAGAAGAAGTTAAATATTTTAGTTTTAATAGTATAGGCAAGTCTGATAGTGTTGGTCATGGTTTTGATCCAGCATTACACTCACCGGATTTTCTAAATGGTTTAAAGATGGCTGGTATGTCTAATCATAGATTGGTTCTAAAAGTTGGTGTGCAAATAATGTTACTAAGGAATATTGATCAGAAGAACGGTTTATTCAACGAAACCAGATTACAATAATTAACTTGGGGAGGCGTTTTATCGAAGTAAAGGTTATTTCAGGTACTAACATTGAGTTTCGCACTTATATAACTTGCAATGGTCTAACTCCTTCAGATAAGAAACTGCCATTCATATTGAAACGAAGACAGTTTTCTCTTGCGGATTATTTTTCTATGACCATTAATAAAAGTCAAGGTCAATCACTAGCAAGAGTTGGCATATACATGCGAGAACCAGCGTCTACACATGGTCAACTATATGTGCCTTTATCACCAGTGAAGAGAAGAGACGGTGTTAAAATGCTCATAGTAGACAAGGAATGTAAAGTTACAAATAAAACTACAAATGTGATTTATAAGGAACTATTTACTAATTTATAATTGTAAAATGGATGTTATTTTAGTTGAATGGTATGTTTATACATGATTTATATATTAGTTGATGCTAGAAAACGTGTGGATGTCACATGATTTATATTTTTCCACCCCTGACGCCCACGGGTTAATAACCTAGTAGATTAATAAATATTAATATTTCAACCCCCCTCCCCTTTTATTTTATAGATTTTCTAACATTGAAAAACAAATAATTCATTTTCTGTTATGATATTAGCTCTAACTATAACAATATTATTAGTGTAATATGATAAGTTGAAGATAACAAAACAAGAGGATAAGCAAATATATGAAATAGTAACTTTTTGATGGTGTATCTTCTTAGGTTACATATGTAGATATATATACACAAAAGTATTACTATTGAGGGGACATGTTCCTATAATTGGTTTGAAAAATTTGCCATCCATCACATGGATGTCTTGCCGACACTTTCATAATACTCCCCCTTGGATGACACATTTTTCAAACTTCGGGGTCTTGAAGTACTGCCTCATTAAAAACCTTGCTAAAGAAAAACCCAATGGGAAAAAGCTTTAGCTAAGGGAAAAAGAGTGCAGTATATAGCTCCCCCTCAAATTGCAGGTCGTTACATTGTTCGTACATGGCGCATGCCAATATCATGAACATGTTTCCTGAATGTTGCTGTGGGAAGTGCTTTTGTGAAAAGATCAGCTGAGTTGTTGCTAGACTGGACATATCTCATTTCAACCTGATTGTCTTTAATAAGGTCTCGAGTATACTCAAAGTATCTTGGTGGTATATGCTTTGTTCTGTCACTTTTGATATATCCTTCCTTCATTTGCGAGACACAAGCTGCATTATCTTCATAGATAGGAGTTGGAATTCGATCTTTCTCTAGTCCATAAGAAATCAATATGTGTCGTGACATAGATCTTAACCATACACATTCTCTTGAAGCTTCATGCAATGCAATGACTTCAGCATGATTTGAAGATGTTGCAATGAGTGTTTGTTTCTGAGAACGCCATGAAATCCCAGTTCCTCCATTCTTAAATACATATCCAGTTTGAGATTTTGCTTTATGGGGATCAGATAAATAACCTGCATCTGCATAACCAACTAACCCTTCTTTTGAATCGTTAGGATAAAATAAACCTAAATCAACAGTTCCTTTTAAATACCGAAAAATATGTTTAATGCCATTCCAATGTCTTTTAGTAGGGGATGAACTGAATCTTGCCAATAAATTAACTGCAAAAGAAATGTCAGGTCTTGTACAGTTAGTAAGATACATAAGTGCTCCAATTGCACTGAGGTATGGTACTTCGGGACCAAGAATCTCTTCATTATCTTCGCAAGGACGAAATGGATCATTGTCAACATTGAGTGATCTAACAACCATCGGTGTGCTTAAAGGATTTGCTTTGTCCATATTGAAACGTTTTAAGAGTTTCTCAGTATAAGTTGACTGATGCACAAGTATCCCATTATGCATATGCTCAATTTGTAAACCAACACAATATTTGGTTTTTCCAAGATCTTTCATTTCGAATTCTTTCTTTAAAAGAGCAATTGCTTCATTAATTTCTTTTTGTGTCCCAATTAAATTTAGATCGTCAACATACACAGCTATGATCACATATCCTGATGTTGTCTTCTTGATGAAGACACATGGACAAATAAGATTATTTGTGTATCCTTTGCTTATCAAATAATCACTCAAACGATTGTACCACATCCTTCCAGATTGTTTCAGTCCATACAAGGATCTTTGTAATTTGATGGAATACATTTCCTTAGGCTTTGAGCTTATTGCATCGGGGAGTTTAAATCCTTCGGGAATTTTCATATAGATGTCACTATCTAGTGATCCATACAAGTAAGCTGTGACAACATCCATAAGGCGCATCTCTAAATTTTTAGAGACTGCTAAGCTGATTAAATATCTAAACGTAATAGCATCCATGACAGGAGAATACGTTTCTTCATAGTCAATTCCTGGCCTCTGAGAAAAACCTTGAGCTACAAGTCTTGCTTTATATCTTGTAACTTCATTTTTCTTATTTCGTTTTCTCACAAAAACCCATTTATATCCTACAGGTTTCATTGACTTTGGTGTAATGACAATAGGTCCAAAAACCTTTCGATTGTTTAGTGAGTTTAATTCAGCTTGCATAGCATATTTCCATTTGTTCTAATCTTGTCGACTTTTACAATCATCTACAGATTTTGGTTCAGGGTCATCATTTTCTTCCATGATATCGCTTGCCACAGAATAAGAAAATATATCATCAATATTTTTCATTTCATCTCGATCCCACATTATATGTGATTTACCATAGTTTATTGACAATTCTTTATTGGAATCATTTATTTCTTCCTGAGGAAATGTTATATCATTTATTCTTTCCTGAGGGAAGGTTTTGTCAATCATTCCTTCCTTAGGGTCAGTATCCTTCTCAGAACCCTTTCTTTTTCGAGGATTTTTATCCTTTGAACCGATTGGCCTTCCACGTTTTAAACGTTTTTGAGATTCATGAGGTGCATTATTATGGTTTTGCTTGCTTGGAATCTCAACTCGAGCTGGAGCATTAGCAGCTGGTATATGAGATTTAGTGACCCTGTTTATATCAGTAAATGCATCAGGTAACTGATTTGCAATTTCTTGTAGATGTATTATTTTTTGAACCTCTGTCTCACTTTATTTTGATCTTGGGTCTAGGTGTAACAATGATGGCACACACCATGATATATCTCTTTCTTGCTTTTTCATTTCTCCCCCTAATGTCGGGAACATTGTCTCGTTAAAATGACAATCAGCAAAACGTGCTGTAAATACATCACCTGTTAAAGGTTCAAGGTATCTTATGATGGAAGATGTTTCATATCCAACATATATTCCCAACCTTCTTTGGGGACTCATTTTTGTGCGTTGTGGTAGTGCAATAGGAACATACACAGCACAACCAAAAATTCTAAGATGAGAGATATTTGGCTCATTTCCAGAAACAAGTTGTGTGGGAGAGTATTTATGATTTGCACTTGGTCTTACGCGGATTAATGATCCGGCATGCATAATTGCATGACCCCAAATAGAAACAGGGAGTTTTGTCCTCATTATTAATGGTCTAGCTATTAGCTGTAGGCGTTTGATCAACGACTCGGCTAAGCCATTTTGTGTGTGTACATGAGCAACAGGGTGTTCTACAACAATCCCCACAGACATGCAATAATCATCAAAAGAATGTGATGTAAATTCTCCCGCATTATCAAGCCTTACTCTTTTAATGGTATAATCCGGAAAATGTGCACGTAATTTGATAATTTGAGCAAGAAATTTTGCAAAAGCAACATTATGAGTCGATAATAAAGAGATATTAGACCATCTGCTGGATGCGTCTATTAAGACCATGAAGTATCTAAATGGTCCACATGGTGGATGAATTGGTCCACATATGTAACCTTGAATTCTTTCAAGAAACATTGGTGTTTCTTTATCGACTTTTAATGGCGAAGGCCTTGTAATTAATTTTCCAAGAGAACAAGATGTACATTGAGGCATTTTATCTATTTTGTGGATCTTTTAACCTTTCAGTGGATGCCCATGTTTATTTTCAATGATCCTTTTCATCATTGTGGATCCTGGATGGCCTAATTTGTCATGCCATAAGTTTATGATACCAGAATCGCAACAATTTTCTTTCACTGCCATATGTGCTTGAGGCACATTTATATATGTATAATGCAAACCAGAATGGAGCATTGGCAATTTTTCCAATATTTGATCTTTGCTTATGATATGTAAATATTTTTCATTACTAACAGTCCTTGACTGAGTATCATATCCATTATGATATATGTTTCTGAAACTCAACAAATTTCTTGTTGATTTTGGGGAAAATAAAGCATTTTCTATTTTGAGCTTTGTACCATTTGGTAATGCTAAATTAGCTTTTCCCACTCCTTCTATCAAGTTTGTAGGACCTGATATTGTATTGATGATCCCTTTTGTTGGTTTCAGTTTATAAAAATATTTTTTAGATCTAAGTATAGTATGCGTGGCTCCACTATCCGCTATACATATATCTTCTTCATTTGTTTGATCTTGTGCTCCGGTGATTTTCATTTTAAATCTTGAAAAATATTAAGAAAAAAAATAAGTGTATAACGAAGACATATGATATTTTAATAAGAACTTTATTTAATTGAAACACAAGTAGTACATGAAAGAGGAACTACATAATTAAAGATAATGAGAACACACTTAATAACTGCATCTAATTATAGTAGTCAAGCAACTTTGTTTCAAAGTTCTACCCCAAAGTCTTCAACGCTCAGCTCAGCATTGATATTATTAAAGTTATCAACATGATTCACTTCTTTCTCTTTTCCTTTTAGAGAGGCTTGGTACAGTTCACACAGATGTGGAGCTGTGCGACAAGCCTTTGCCCAGTGGTTTGTACTTCCACATCTAAAACATGAAGTGCCATTGTTTTCGGACCTACCAGCTTCATTCCATTTATTTTGGTGGTTGGAATTGGTATTGTGTGGGACATGATAATTATTGGCTCTCTGGTTACGACCACGACCACGGCCACGACCACGACCGTAAGAGTTATTGTTCCATTTGAATGGATGCTTACGATCATTAAAAATGCCTTTTGTCAAAATGACCACGTCCACGTCCACGGCCTCGTCCTCGACTTTGTTCCCATTTATGATCAGAATTTTTATGAGAACTTTTGTGAGCAACATGTGCTTCTGGTATTGCTAATGAACCCATGGGACGAGATTGATGATTTTTCATCAATAATTCATTATTTTTCTCTGCTACAAGGAGTAATGCATTTAGATCAGAGTATCTCTTAAAATTCTGCAAACGATAATGTGTTTGCAAGTTTATATTCGATGCATGAAACGTGGAGAAAGTTTTCTCTAACTTTTCTTCCTCTGGTACGGGATACCCACAAAATTCTAGCTTTGAACAAATTCGGTATAAAGCAGAGGTGTAATCATTTACCCTCTTAAAATCTTGGAACCTAAGACTGTTCCATTCATCTCTAGAAGTAGGAAGTAAAACTTCCTTTAGATGACCGAATCTGCTTTTCAAATCTTCCCATATCATATATGGGTTATCATAATTAAAATACTCATGCTGTAGTAATTCATCAATATGTTTATGGATGAAAACATCAGCTCTTGCTTTATTCTGGTCAGAGCAATCATTGTATTCTTGGATTGCGTCTAACACATCCATAGATTTTAAATGTCTTTTGACATTTGCTGTCCAAGACATATAATTTTCTCCAGAAATGTTGAGTGCAGGGAATTCGAGTTTTGCTATATTTGACACTTTGTTGCTAAACATAATAAGATAAATATTGGAATCCATATATATCAATCAACAATGAGATACAATACATTGGTAGAGCTATAAACATATAAAAGAAAAAGAAAATGCCGAAATCTTCAGATGGGAGATTAAAAATTAGAATGAGAAGTAGTATAAGCATTATAGTGACCAACATCAAAACCGGGTGAATCATTTTGAGAATTTTATCTTGGATAAATTTAATAAGAAGAATGTTTGTTGTAAATGAAATGCGGTTAATGATTGATTATTCATAGTGAAAATTTATAACCCTTTTATAACGGTTATATTAACGTTTATAACGGTAACATTACCGTTTGTGTGTGTGTATATATATATAATATATAATATTAATTATTTAAAGTAAGATAATAAATAAGATATTAAATACAGTTTATTTTATAAAATATATATAATTAGTATGCACAATAATAAGAATAGAATTGTTAGTGTAAATAAATCTAACTTCTAAATGAGATATTAGTGTGCATATATAAATAAAAGTTAGAATAGTTATCAAATTTTAATAACAATGTTTATACACATTATTGCTATTACTCAGTATATTAGTTAGTATATGTATATGCATAGATATATATCTAATGTACATAATTAAAGAAGTGTTTATGATGCTTATGTAGATACCTTTGTGTCTATTACCTTTCTTGGTTAGGATATAAGCGGCTCGTACTGATAACGTGTTATGATATTAGCTCTAACTATAACAATATTATTAGTGTAATATGATAAGTTGAAGATAACAAAACAAGAGGATAAGCAAATATATGAAATAGTAACTTTTTGATGGTGTATCTTCTTAGGTTACATATGTAGATATATATACACAAAAGTATTACTATTGAGGGGACATGTTCCTATAATTGGTTTGAAAAATTTGCCATCCATCACATGGATGTCTTGCCGACACTTTCATAATATTTTCTTCTTTCTTTTCACATTAAAACATTTTCTTTTTCACATCAAAACATTTTCTTGTTAATTGCATTATGTCGGCTCATGACTTTACAATATGGTCTCACAACTTTAAGTTGATTTACCATTTAGATCCAATACGTTGTCATTTTTTAAATCTTTCTTTACCCAACCAAAATTTGAGATGTGGCTCACCTATACATTTTTTTTGTCTCTCATTTTTTTAACATCAACTCAAACTCTCTCTAACCGTTCTCTTAAATTTACACCAGTCTAGTAATAATGGGATTCTAACCATCACCATTTAAAAAAAGGCAAGATAATCCAACGCATTGATAGTACTACTAGGCTAAGAACTCTTTGTTTTTTCTAATATAATTAATGTCTAAAAAATGGTGTTTAATAAAAATCCAAATATACCATTCTAATATGCTTAATTTCATCTACGTTTTTGTGAAAATTTATTCAAAATTGAGTTGTACATGATACGCACAAGTTCTCGAAGCACAAATGTTTAAGTCGTCAAAGCAAATTCAAGGTTTTTGCTTTGCACTCGGTTTAGAAGTGTAGTGTTCTTCGCAAAAAAATAGAAAACTTGGACTGGGGTAGGACCCACCGTGCTTTATACAGAGAAAGATAAGAGTAGTTAAAACAAAAAAAAAAAGTCGTGTTGATGATATAACGATACATTTGGGTTTTTTTATCGGGTGAGTTTTAACAAAAAAATAGTTGTTTTTTTAAATGTGGTGGTTTACTAGAATTTTTTTTCTCTTAACGGCGTATGGAACCACTCTCAATAGTTAAGTTAGTTTTCCTAGGATAGGATGTCAACATTCATACTAAAATTTGACGTTTTAGGTATGACTTACCCAAAAACAACAATTTTTTGAAAAGATTACTCCATAGAATAATAACCAACTTTGAAAGTTGTTCCAATCAGGTCACTGATGTAAACTTTTGTTCCAATCAAGTCATTGAACTTTCATTTTTGTTTTAATCCTAGATATTTTACCTGGATAGCAGGTAATCTAGGTTTTTTTTTAATTTTTCAATGTTTTTACTTTGCATAATAACTTTTAAAGGTTACGAAAATTAGTAAAAATGCTAAATATAATTTTAAAATTCCGAAAATTTGCCAAAAAAGTTTGGAAAATTGCAATAAATTGCAAAAATTGTAAAAAAAAAAATAAAAAAAATGTTCAAAACGGGTCGGAACGGGTTAGGTTCAACATATTCGGGTAGAACGGGTCAAGGTCGGAACGGGTAAAAACGGATTTCGGGCAAGTTTTTTTTTTGACCAACGAATCAGCACGTTTTCAACACGTTACAGCTCGTTTTAACAGCAAAAGCTCATTTAAGCAATTTTTTCAGTTCGTTTCAACACATAACAACTCGTTTAAGCGATTTTTCAGTTCGTTTCAATACCTAACAGCTCGTTTAAGCGATTTTTCAGCTCGTTTCAGCACCTAACAGCTCGTTTAAGCGATTTTTCAGCTCGTTTCAGCACCTAACAGCTCTTTTAAGTGATTTTCAGCTCGTTTCAGCACATAACAGCTCGTTTAAGCGTTTTTTCAGTTCGTTTCAGCACCTAACAGCTCGTTTAAGCGTTTTTTCAGATCGTTTCAGCACCTAACAGCTCGTTTAAGCGATTTTTCAGCTCGTTTTAGCACCTAACAGCTCGTTTAAGCGATTTTTCAGCTCGTTTCAGCACCTAACAGCTCGTTTAAAACGATTTTTCTGTTCGTTTCAACGCCTAACAGCTCGTTTAAGCGATTTTTCAGTTCGTTACGGGCAAAAAGAATGATTTAGGAACGGGTTTCGGGTCGGAACGAACTGAAATATCGTTTAAACGAGCTATTAGGTGATGAAGTTAGCTGAAAAATCGCTTAAACGAGCTGTTATGTGCTGAAACGAGCTGAAAAATTGCTTAAACGAGTTGTTAGGTGCTGAAACAAGCTGAAAAATCGCTTAAACGAGCTGTTAGGTGCTGAAACGAGCTGAAAAATCGCTTAAACGAGCTGAAAATCACTTAAACGAGCTGTTAGGTGCCGAAACGAGCTGAAAAATTGCTTAAACGAGCTGTTAGGTGCTGAAACTAGCTGAAAAATCGCTTAAACAAGTTGTTAAGTGCTGAAACGAAATGAAAAAATTGCTTAAACGAGCTTTTGCTGTTAAAACGAGCTGTAACGTGTTGAAAACACGCTAATTCGTTGGTCCAAAAAAAAAGCTGACCCGAAACCTGTTTTGACCAGTTCCTATCTTGACCCGTTCTAACCCGAACATGTTGACCCTAATCGATTCCGACCCGTTTTGAACATTTTTTTATTTTTTTTTCAATTTTTGCAATTTTCCAAACTTTTTTGACAAATTTTCGGAATTTTAAAATTATATTTAGCATTTTTACTAATTTTCGTAACCTTTAAAAGTTATTATGCAATGTAAAAACATTGAAAAATTTAAAAAAACCTAGATTACCTGATATCCAGGTAAAATATCTAGGATTGGAACAAAAATGAAAATTCAATGACCTAATTGGAATAAAAGTTTACATTAGTGACCTGATTTGAACAACTTTCAAAGTTGGTTACTATTTTATGAAGTAATCTCTTTTTTTAATGTTCTAAGTTAACTTGTTTGTGGAGGGTCTAAAAGAGACTAAAGAGTTGATAAGCAACAAATAAAGTCTAAAGAGGGAGAGACTCGGGCTATATAATTACAAAGCATGTGCAGTTTCATGAATGATGGTAAACACATAACATGGATGGCAGAAAAAGACACGTGCATAGGTAGTGGTCATGGCATACAATCAAATTATATGATGGCATTATGCTCTACATACTCCCTCTGCAAAAAAACATTCCACTGGGGTTGTGGTTGATTCTTCAAACCAACCAAAAAGTAACATGGGCAGCATATTAAAACAATACCACATTATTGGGGCCATCTTTCAATCCTTATGTTTTATATTTTCAAACCTGTATTTTTTTTTGTTTAAATGGTCATTACTTATAAGGAAATTAAAAGCTAAAAACCTTTTTTTTTGAAATGGTCATTACTTTTGAAGAAAATCAAAAGCTTTATATTGTATGTGGTGAATTTTCAGGGATATGTTAACATATGATTTACATCCATGCTCCATTGATTTATATTGGTATATACATGCGTATGGTGCCCCCTTCACAAAAATGAGGTGATGAGTTCAATTCTTTACAAACGTGACGAATGAGAGATTTTAAGATAGAAATTTTTTTTTGTTAAAAAATGATTTACAAATTAATTGTAAACAACGTCTCATATCTAGCCAATAGTTATCGAGCACCCGTTACTTTTTATCCATTAAGTTACGAATTCCGTTAGACATACCTACCGATTACGATCTTATATGTTAAAACTTTAAAACTAACAATCCAAATTCCATACTCGGAATCCGATCTTAAACTCACATTAAAAATCAACTTGCAATACTAAACACTTGATTATATTTCTAACAATCATATAATGTTAACAATTTCAAGTTTTTAATAGTTTCGAGATACTTATTTTTATAGTTTTTAATATTAAACAATATAATAATATATCAGGTTTCGATGCGTGTAGACAACCATCAATCGCTTTCGGGTTGCTAGCTAGGTTGGCATCACCTAAGCCATACTCGATCAATACCCATTACCCAATACTTTCTTATAATCAATCTCATATTGGGTCTTATATATGAATACTTTTTTCAACTTGTCACACGGATTTCAAATTCCATTTTACGATGGGTTTAGATTTTTCTATTATCACTAAGATGGCATATGAACACACAAAATACTAAGGATACAATGATTAATGGTCAATGGATAACAGTAGTTTTTGTCTTTTTAAACATGATTTGTAGAACCTTAAATATATAAAAACCTAACACAAAATTTAAGTTAAATTATTGATACCTGACACTAATAATTCTCACATGCAAATGAATAATGAGTAATAAGAAGGATGTTTCAATGTTTCTCGTATGTTTCTGGTTTTAATCTTGAAATGTCGGTATTAAAGATATATGAACAACTAGTTTTTATTCCCCGTATTACGGTGGCTGTTTTACATTACTCGTTTTTAATATTTATATACTTTGTTGAGTTTAATTTTTTTTATTGTATGAAAATCTATAATATACTTAGAGTTTGATGATAAAGGGTTTCATAAATAACTAAGATGTTATAACCCGACTTAAAAGTTATATGTGTTTGGTGAAACCCAAGACCCGTTTATTTTTTTTTACTTTAAAATTGTTTCTTAATTATATATAAATAATATCTTTTTTAAAAAAAATCATATAATAATTTTTAGTATATCTTATTTTATAGGATTTTCACATCAATAATTTGGTGAGAATAATTTTTAATTTAATGAGATGTTATAACCCGTTTAAGGAATATCTGGGTTTTGTAAGACTCATGCCCGTGAATTTGGGTCAAATGGATGAGAAGCTTCCATTTAAAAATCAAGCAAATCTGATGACTCCAAAAAAGTGGGGTGACCATATCGCGACACATAGGATTTTTGAGTTTTCGTTTATATATATTATAGATTAATAATGTAGTATTGTAGTTAACATATGTCCTTTTAAATCCATCCACTTTGCAACTTGGTTTCATCCGTAGATCAACAAGATCTTCCGGTTTCATAGGACTCATGATTCTTGATATTTCATTGTTCATTTAGGCAACCTCGACCGCTTTATGTGTGGAGTTGTTTGGTAGCCTCTTGATTATTAAGATGATGTATATGAATTGTTTAAAGGTAGAGTATGTTTAGTTCACTAAAAAGACACCTATTAATGGTTAATGACTAAATGAAACCTTTTAAAGATTAAGTTTTAGAGACGTGTTGTATGATTCATATGCTCCCCGTTAATCATTCATACATCTTAATGACTCGACACCACTTAGTTTACAAGAAAAAAAAATAAATCAGACTTATACAAAAGCTCATTTAGAAGATTGTTCAACCAAATTTATTGCAGTAAACAATATTTTTATTTGCTTTTTTCTACTAGCATATACTTCTATTATTTTGGAGCTTATTATTAGGAGAAATGATATTTGGTTGCTAAAAGGAGGCAAGACATGCGTAAATGAGTGAGTTATTTCGGTTTGATAAGGTTACGAGGCACTACTTGAAGATATATGTATGCTTCAAAGTAGATGTGGCGTCAACCACTGATTTTTATGTTATGTCATAATAACATCTTACTAACTTTTTGGGAATGGTCACCAACCTCCATGTTTGTCACATGTATACATCCTCTTTTGAGTCTTTGTCTTTACTAGTATGATGGTATTAATGGTCTACAAATTAAAACCGATCAAATGTAATATGGGTCTAGACTACCAATGTGTCTAATTTCCAAAAGATGTCCACACCATTTGTAGGAATTTCTTTCCTGTCTTAGGTGTTCGAGTGAAGCCGAGCTAGGAAATGGACTTGGTCAAGTGTAGGTAACGTCATGATTACATTGTTGTGGTTAGGTGGACATATACTTTACTTGCATGGTCACGCGTGGCTGTGGACATGGCGATGTATATTAGGGGTGTTAAATGGGTCGTATTCACATGTAACCGAACATGAAAATTTAGCACGAACCGGATCCGGACCCAAAAATTGTTTAAGACACGTGAACCCGAACATGATCCGCATGTTCACATGTTGACCCGAACACGACCACTTAACCCGGAAAGTATTTATTTATTTTTTTCACATATTAATACACGAAATTTGCATTTTTACAACAAAATATTCAAATTCATATAAAACAACTTTATTTTATTTATAAAATATTATGTTAATTTCTTTTTTTGCTTTTTACATAAAATACCCAACCAATCTAATTCATTAAATAAAACACACACTTTACAAACTAGAATAAAGAACAAATGGGTTAAACAGGTCAACCGATAGTCAATCTTACCCAAACTTGACCCGTTTGAAATTGACACTAATCTTTATACCAATACCAAACCCAAACCTGTAAATTTCGTGTAAAGTTCCTACAGTGTCTGTGATTAGTAATTCACACCCCTGGTCTATATATGTATAATTACCATACACGTTAGTGAGTTAAATTTGTCAAGGGTATTTGTGTTTTATGTCTAATATTTGTAAGTAAAATATATTAGAGAAATATTTGTGGTTTATTTATGATATATGTAAATGTGTGCATTCATAGTACGGTATAATTAATTGTGCACATGTGACTCTATCTATACTATATATAATACATTAAATAAGGGCAAATTAAGACATAAATTTTTAAATAATTTATAACACTTAAAGTATGAGGTACATGTGTTAGTAAGGGTAAATTTGTCTTTTAAACACAATTCATTCAACTTACAAGTTTGATCTCTTATCTTTAACCATATTATGTTTTTAATTTAAGTTGTAAACTAACTTCTCACCCATGATTTTTAAACGACTATAGCATTTTCAAACGTTAATATTTTTATAAAAAAATTACACCATAAAAACGAGCATTTTATTCTCTTTAATTTGGATATGATATTGTTATAATTTTTTTCATTTTAAATAAATTAATATGTTATGTAGGGGTGTTCAGTGTCGGTTTTGATGGTTTTTAAGCTAAATTTGTGAGTAGCCGCTAATACTGATTTTTTTGTCGTCCAAACCAAACTCAACAATTGAAAGTTGAGACCGAACCGTTACTAACGGTCTGATTCCAGTTTGGTTCATAGTTTAAACTTTAATAATAAATTTAGTTTAAATAATTATTAATTTAAATGAACGATCAATTTTAACTATAAACCAACATAATATGATACTTGAGATGATCATAAATAAAAAATGATAATTTTAGCCACATAAATGGTAAATATTAATGGAAAGATCTAGGACGTGAAATATAACAACAAAAATCACAAAATGAATCATATTGCAATTAAGTTAATTTGAAGTTGTATAGCCAAGTTATTTGTAATAAAAATATTATTTTCAATTAAATTTTAACTATATCTAATATATATATATTACAAAACATATCTAATAATTAATAATAAAAAAACATTAAAATGCATTCAACATTTACAGTCTGGTCTGGTTTCATATGACCGGTTGCCAGTATAAACTGCGAACTAACCGTTCACTACGTTTTGAAAATTTTGAAACCGACCAACAAACCGAAAGTAAAAAAAGAAAAAGAAAAATGATGTCAAACCAATGACCGGTTTAAACAATTTTAAGGTTTTAACCGAACCATAAACACTTATATTTGTTACATGATTAACAGGTTCAAACACCCGTTGCATCGCGCGGACACTCGTCTAGTATAACCTAAAACAACTCACTAACAAAACATAAGACCATAAGTTCCAAAAAAGTACTAATCATGTAATCTAACACCACCAAATTGACTTATAAAGTTGTAATATCCTACTGTGACTCTATGTAACAAAACCGACTCACTACACGTTATTAGTACGTTACAAAGTTCCTGCCGACATCCCCTTTCAGTTAAGGCCTCACATTTTCTTTTTTTTTTTCTTTTACGTTATCCCAATCCCAAGCCCAAGCCCAGTTGCATAAAAGTAGGCTCATGTGACTTTTCTCTTTTCTGGCCCAGTACACAAAATCTATGTTGCACAAGAAGTTTTCTTCTCGTTGATTTTATACCAATAATTTCAGCAATTCAGTAATGTACATTGTGAGCGAATTAATTTGTCTTCAAATTTAGTTTCAAAGTAAGCATTTAATCCAAATCACACTTCAACCATCATACCAAGTTACCATTTACCAGCATCCCATTTTGTAAATGAATCCAATTTGCATGTGACAGTACCGACTATCAGTTTTCATACAATATACAATGGACAATTTCATGCATATAAAATGCACATTTTAGCTATTCATGCAATCCATCTAAGACTTTTATGTTGAGTGTGGACAATATGGATGACAAACAATCATGACAGTTACAACGATGTGGAGTTTGCCATCCACAAATGATGAGTTTGAGAGGATATGTATAAGCATGGCAAACGGACTTTTGACTATCAGATCAAAAGAGATTGCTTTATATATAGAAGTATCAATTAAGTTGGGAATAACTTCGGATCGAAAGGGTTCTAACCAATATAGGCTTTTGTCGAAACGAGTTATTTAAGAAAAAATATATATATATGCCAAGTCCAAAATGAGTTCACCGACTATATTTGTTTTTTATATAATGGCTAGTGGTGACAGTGGCAATTACAACAATGGTGGCAACAACGATGATGATCGTGACGACAAAAGTTGGTTGTGAGCTGCCCCATTTTTTTAGTAGAAACCAAGTATATGACATGAGTGACTTAAATCAACCCTTCCTATTATATATATCAAACTAAAAAAATAACATAAAATGTTTACATTTTTATCACCGTATTTTGTTGTAATTTAAAACTTCCATTATTAAATCTCTTGTTGAGTGCATGCTCTATTCTCTTAGCTATTTGTTATTTTGTCTATTCTATTCTAGAGTACTATGATATCATGTACTATGCACACGTGAAAAAAGTTTTGGAGTCGGGGGTTTCAACGAGAACAACATATTTATTCTTTATGAGGAGGTAACGTTTGCATCCATTACACTTCTTAGACCCTACAAATGACTACTTGTATGAGTGAGATTATGTGATTATCATGTGTTCGCTTTAGGGCTGTTCAAAAAGTCCTCGACTCGCTTGAAAATAGCTCTGCTCGAAAAAAACTCGGTTCTAAAAGAGCTCGGCTTGATTTTTAAACGAGCCGAGCTCGAGCTAGGGTCAGCTCGTGGCTCGGTCTTGGCTCGACTCGTTGGCTCGTTTAGATTAAACTCTAAATTTTAATATCTATATATAATTATAGCAAACCAAGAAACAAATAAATAAAAGTTATAAATATATTATTTCACTTGATCCCTAAAACCTTATAAAATAACAAAAGTATCAAAATTTGTAAAATAAAAAATAAAAAATAATTAAAATAAAAAGGTAAAATAAAAAAATCAAAGAAGCCCGGCTCGACGAGCTCGGCTTTTCAGGTCGATAAAGAAAACGAGCAGAGCTCGAGTCAGCTTGATTAAGTTCAAGCTCGAGCACACCCTTTCTTGGCTAAACTCGGCTCGATTACAGCCTTAGTTCGCATGTTATGGAAAGTAATATGTTACAATAACTTAAGCATGTCAACTTGGCCGGCTATGTTACAATACTTTTGTTTTTTGACGTGTATGTTTATTAGTTATTACAAAAAAAAATCTAAAAATTTATGTGGAAAAGAAATTCGAAGAATAGACACGATTGCCCCCTCTAACCTATGTAGTTATTATTACTTTCAAGTTAAATACGCAATTAAGCATTTATGTATGTGACATAATTTCCACCTATAAGCTATCTAGTCTAGTCTAGTCTAGTCTAGTATAATTTTCAACTTAGGCTGAGGGGTGTGGAGCGCGAGAAAGGGCGCGTGAGGCCATCCGCTCGCGCCCCGGGGCGCGAGCACCACACCACCGAGGCGCGAGAGGGGCGCGAAGGCGGATTTCCAGGCGGGCGCAAGAGGGGTAGCGGCTGGGAGAACGCGTGAAGTGGCCTGGGAATGCGTAAATAGAGCCGTTGGGCTCTTTGTTTATTAAAAAAAAAAATTTTTTTTCTCTATAAAACCAATATCACATACCACCCAAAACCAATATCACATACCAATATCACATACCACACCCAAAACCCAAAATCACCCCATCTTCCAAACCTTTTTTTAAAAACATGGCTGGAAATTGGTACCCAAACCTAGATTCAGATTACAGTTACGACGATTTATGGTCGGCACCGGACCAACCGATGTTTTATTCGGGGTCGCAACAATCATCCGGCTTTCAACCATCCAACATACAACCGTCTCCTAACTTTGTTGTTCCGGAGACACAAGAACCAGAAGGTGAAGCTGCGGGACAAAGAAGACGCGTCCACCGGAAAAAACAAGTTGCAACGGACGGGTCGGGTTCGGCTTCGACTGGAAGGACGAAACGGAAAACCACTCCGTGGTCATCGGATGAGAAGGAAGCCCTGTGTCGGGCTTGGATAGTCATTTCTGAGGATCGGCGTTGCGGTAATTGTTTTAACGTTTTTAAAAATGATTTTTAATAAAAAAGTTAAATAAAAAAGTTAAATGACTTACAAATTTATTTATGCATTTTGCAGCGGACTACCAAAAGAGCAAGGTCTTTTGGACAAAGGTTAGGGAGACGTTCTATTCGCTCGTTGGGAGTACAGAGCGGAACGCCGATATGATTTCGGGTCGGTGGACCGAAATCAGAAAATTTGTCGGCTTGTTTACTAATCTGTTCAACAGGAACGCCGGTCGTATGAGACCAAGTGGCAGTGACGATTTGGCGGTTTATAATTTCACTGTCGAAGAGTGGAAGCAGGAGTGCCTGCGGAGGTATGGGACGGTGAAGACGTGGGACGATGTAAAGGTGTGGGAGAGGTTGAGAAGGTGTTCTAAGTGGGTTGAGCTGGTGGCGCCGGACCTTGATGCGGAAGTAGGGCCGAAACGGACTAAAACTAGTTCGTCTGGAGCGTATAGCACTTCCGCCGGGTCGGATTGCCGGGTTGGATTCGACCTAAACGTTGCGGGGGAGGAAACGTCTTCACCGCCGAGGAGGCGGCCATTGGGAAGGGACGCCAGGGGGAAAAAACCGGCTGAGGGGGAAGCCGTAAACATCACCGATCTTGTTGAATCCCTCAATAAATTCAACAAAACCATGGAGGTGGTCTCTAATGACAAAAAGGAAAAAAAAAGAATGAGAGATTTGGACTTCCTTACAAGAGACTTCAGTAACCTAAATCCGGTCGACCAAATGCTGATGGAAAAACAAAAGGAACGTATCCGGAAGAGGTTGATCGAAGAAGACCAAGCCGAAGAATAAGAATAATGTTTTTTTTTAGTACTTTAATTTTTTTTTTAGATATTAATGTGTTTTTTTAATTAATGTGTGTTTTTTAAATAATTTATGAGTTTTTTTAATAATACGTTTTTTTAATACATTTATAAAAAAATAAAAAAAAAACCGCTCGCGCCCCCTCTCGCGCCCCTCCACACCAGGGCCCGGGGCGCGAGCACCACAACCAACACCCATCTTATCAAGTTTCTTTCTCTGCCACACGTCACAATATTATTGGCTGGAGCCCCCACTCGCGCCCCCCACACCCCTCAGCCTTATATACATGCGCATTTACCTTATCTTGACACCTAGCTTATAACTGTTACTTTGTCAGCAATCTACAGCAGTGGCAACACCCGAAATTAAACCCAGTAACGAAGGGCATATCAGTCATTCCACATTCTTCTAAACTAGGAGTATTGAGTTTGGTGGTAGATAGAGAGACTGCGTGGTGTTACCAAAAAGAGGGGTGAAACAAAGAAGCCCGAGCCGTTATCTATCTATTCACCAAACCATTCAATTCAATTCAATTCAATTCAATTCATCCACCCATCTTTCAATCCGATTAGGGTTTTGTTAGCAACCATGGTTTACGATTCAGTTAACGCTTCCATCTCCACCGCTGCATCCAACACCAAAGACTTTGGAAAGAAGAAGAGGGTATCTGTCAATCAATTTCTTATCTTTTTTTTTTTTTTTTTTTTTTTAATATTGATTGTTTGATTAAAATTTTATTGGTATTGAATTTGTGGGTTTTGTTTGGTTTGGTGTGAAGGTGAACAGAACTGCTAAATTGAAGCAGAGCAAGCTTGATGTTCGGAGAGAACAGTGGCTGTCTCAAGGTAATTATAACATTATTATTATTATTATTTGTCTGCATGTTTTAATTTTTAATTTTGGATTGTTAATTAGTGTATAATAATTGATTGGTTTACAGTGAAGAACAGGGGATTAGGGTTTAAGGAAGAACCAAAAGTGAAATTGGGTGCTGTGGATACACATGCAGTGGATGAGAAGGATCTTTCTATGGTGAAATTGGAAGTTAGTGTGGGTGGTGAAGAGAATCATTACAGTGATTCGGAATCGCCTTCCAACAGTCCGACGAATTTCACGGGTAGTGGTGGTAGCAGCAGTAGCAGAAGCAGCACTAGCAGCGGTGGCGGGTGTTTCTCAAGAAGCGTGACGGATGAAGATGATGGTGATCATGATGATAATGATGGTAATGGTAATGGTAATGGTAATGATGATGATGATGATGATGATTGTTTGGATGATTGGGAAACGATGGCCGATGCGTTAGCAGCCGATGACATTTTAAAGAATGATAATAATAACGAACCTAACGTGGAGTCCCCGGTGGATGAACCTGCACCGAAGATGGATTCGGTTCTAACTAAGAGGACGGGTCAAGAGGCTCATCGGGCGTGGAGGCCCGATGACGCTTCTCGTCCTCAAAGTCTACCGAATTTGCTAAAACAGAACAGCTTCCCAATGCAGTCAGGGTTGCACCATGGTGTCAGATTCGCTAATTTGACCCCTTCGTCTTGTCCTATATGTTGTGAGGATTTGGACATGACGGATTCAAGTTTTCTTCCGTGCCCGTGTGGTTATCGACTCTGTCTGTTTTGCCACAAGAGAATTCTTGAAGAGAATGGTAAGTGCCCCGGTTGCAGGAAGCAGTATGACCAGGTGGACAAGGTTGACCAGATGGAACACAAAGCAACACCTTTCAAGCTGGCTCGTTGTTACAGTGCGAACCCAAGGCATTAGAAAGTAGTCAAGGGTTTGTTGATGGTATGGTTCATGGTGTGTCTTCTTTTTCTTTCACTGTGTTTCTTGTTTTGGTGGTTAGTCTTAGACACCGGCACTAGTGCTAGGTTTGTCAATATAGACGGTATTACTGCTTTAGTGTTTGGGAATTATGATGGTTCTCTTATGAGCTTAATATATAGAAATATGCTTTTGTAGAGGACTAGTTGTTATGTTAATACATAAGGTGGTGGTATAGAAATTCAATACATCCTTTTCGAATCGAATGCAAGTTATGTCTTTTTTGTTTATTTGTCATTAGGAATGAGCACATTTACTTCTATAATAATAGTAATAACACCAATTTTGTTACTTTAAGAGTTTAAGGCCATATTTGATTTAAATATTAATTTTGATCTGTCATATATAGTTTTATGTTGTGTTATCCCTTATTTTGCTAGAAGATATACTTACCAAGCACATGCCTCTGGAATCAATTAGATATAACTTCTAAGGCGTGTTGTCATATGCATGTATCAGCTATTGTTAGTGTCGGGATTTGGTGTTAACATGTTAGTAACTTAATATTCTATGTTGCATGTTATTACCAGTCATATCTGTTGCATTGGGCTCTAACTGCATAAGTTTGCAGTTTAACAGAACATAATGAATTTTGAAGTATGCAGCATAGAACTTGGTTTGTAGTTTGTACACTTTTCAAAGTGTTATATGCTTACTTTTTCTTGATTTTGTCGTTGAATGTTCGTATTTAGTTTACCCGTCAAGAAAAAGCATTTAGATCAGCTAGAACTCGTATTGTCTTGCAAATAGAATATTGGGCATTGGGCGGTTGCACAGCTAATCAACTGCCATGCTTGGTTAAAGGAACGAATGGTGAATAACATTCATGTGTAGAAAGCTGACTGAACTGCAGTTTTGATATATGTTAAGACAATAGATGGTTTTGGTCCGGTCAGTTCGGTTGGTCTTGTTTTGATGGTTTTTCCTATCTGGATTGAAAGTTACTCCAAAAACTTTTATGACTTGTACTGTGGGTTTTCATATTATGTACCCCCCATGCTTTCATTTTCATATTTTTTTACGTTTTGAACTAGTATTGTATATATTGGAGTGATGGGATGTTGACGATGCTACCAATTTTGGTGTAGTGTGAAAAGTGAAAACCTTGAAAAACAATACGTATCAGTGATACATAAGACGTAATCCGATTTTCTCATTCTCTCTCTCTCTCTCTCTTCTACTTTTATCCGAAAAGGAAATGTTTATGATATTACCACAGTCCACGTCAAAAACATGTCACGTATTAGATAAGTGTACATGGGTGTTATCTTCATATATTGTTTTGTTCATGTTATTTCAAATAGTTGCCTTTACGTTTTGAGTTTAGCAATATATTTACATGATACAAAAGATGGTTATGTAATCATATAGCCATTCAACTATCCTATCCGTCTCACACTTTATCTAGCAAGTACTAGTGTTTTTGGCACGGTTCATTGCATAACTTCGGTATTGTGTTGAACACCCTCTTGTATGGGTTTTTGTCACCTCTGTGGAAGGGTGTCAGCCTATATGTTTTTGAATTTTACTGTATTGATCGTTTTTATCAAACAAAGATTTTCATTTTAGTTTGTATATGTAACTGATAATAAATTTCGAATTTCATGTGTCTGTGCTAGAAAGTAGAAACTGAAGTGGTTACACCTTAAAAGTCATTGTATCTTCTTTTTCCTATGAAAACATTATAATTTCCAAATTTTATTTAAGAGATACAAAAGGGTTGGTTTGATCATATTATGTGTCTGCATTATGATTATGACAATAAGATAACGATTCTTGGACGCACTTCAAAAGAAATAATTATTCAATTACGTAACGATTCTCAAGTGCACTAGCTTATGTGATTCTATGTACTTAACTAGTAATTATAAACACGTGTTCTCGAATGTGAACTTATCTCCATCTCTATCAGCGGGGAATAAAAAACATGTGTTCTCGAATGTGAACTTGTCTCCATCTCTACCAGCGAGGAATTTCCTAAACTTTTCAAAAATGTTTAGAACAAAAAAAAGATTAAAATTAAAAGCACCCGAAGTATGTAACTATAAATCATTTTCGTCATGGTTAACTAAATCGTTGTTTAGCTTGATTTCTTCTTGTAACTTTCGGATCCAATTCCGTATGCAATTTGCTTGAATGATGATGATTGATGGGTGACTAATAAGTTCTATTCGAGCCCAATACTCTTTAACATGTACTAAAAATGGAGACCAAATTATCTTAAATAAAATATGATTACAAGTAAAAATCTTATTAATCATGTTTAGAGTGTTGAAAATAAATAAAAGTACAAGTGGTAACTTCAAATCAAATTATGTTTCCACTATTGTTGTATAATTCAAACCGTTTTTTTTTGGGTTTTCGTAATTCTATCATCTTCTCACACGTGTGTAATTCTTATTCCATCACGTGGTTAAGAAAATCATCTCACTTAAGAAATAGTTACCATCACTTCAAGAAAACCCATTTGAACTTGTAGTTTGGTACATAAATGAATGAATATGTTGCCTCTTTGACCATGTCTAGAAATATTTATCAACTGTCTATGTGTATTATTAATTACCAAACTTAATAACACAAAGATGGTCTAAGATAAGAACACAACGTATCAACATAATTGCTTTCTTTTCATCTCCAGATACTTGCCCCTAGTGTTCTATTATTGAAGTTGTCATAATGCCCTAATAAAAGTCATATTTATTATTCAACTTATACGTAGCCTTCTCCGCGTTTGTGGTAAAGGCTTTTGTGTTTGAGAGTGAAGACCAGGGTTTAAAACTTGACATGTGCAAATTTTATCTTTTGAGTAATTTAGGATTAGAAATACATGAGTGTTTGTAGTTGTTAAAAAATAAATTAAATTCAACTTACAAAAAAACCACATTAATATTCATAACTGCAAAAACTATTGACAACCACGTATTGAAATATTTCAATTAAGTATGTAATCTTCCTTCAATCTTTATATAATGTGAACTTATACGGATTAGAACCTCATTTCCCAAATCGCGTTTAATAAATCAAATGTTTTTAATCTTTTTAGCTCTTTACAATACAAATATAAAAAATAGAGTTTTATCTACTAGCGTGGGCAATAAATATAACAAACCATAAAAATAAATAAAAGAACAAAAGAAGGAAAAAGTAAGGAAATGAAAGAAGGAAAATTCTATCCCACATTAGTGGAGGAAAGAAAAGGAGGCTCCAACCTTAGTATAAATAGGTTTGTAAGTTTCTTGTCTCACATCGCTAGATGATAAAACTAGTGAGCACTTATAAGGAAGAAAATTCCTATGTTAATGTTCTTATAAGACATATCACATCCAGTGGTTCTAGCGGAAATGGGCATGGGCACGGGCTCGGGCGAAGTGCACTTAGTATTTTTTGTTGGAAATTAAAATAAAATAGCGACGGGTTTGGGTTACCCATCGCGTACCGCGACGTGGAGGTTACGCAACGCGACGCCTTTCTATTTATGGCCATCGCGTACCGCGATGGAGTCCGAAACTTGCTATAAATAGAAAGGCAACAGGACTTCATTTCTTCGCTCAAAACTTTCTTTCTCTCTGAATTCACACACACATATAATTATATATTAATAGTATAATACCGAGTTATCGCAACAATATCCTATCCGATCGAAAGAAGCTTATATACACGAATCCAAAAGCTCTGCCTGTTAAGGTATGACATTGTGCCATCGTGTAAAGTTTCTACTCTCGTGATTATCGTTATGATTGTTGGTTTTATACTAATCTAGTGATACTACATTGTGTTTATCTTAGGTGCTTAATACCAGGAGGTTTTCTTTAATTGTAAACCTGCAAGTTGAGACATTCGAATTTTTGTATCACTCACATTTGCGTGAGACAACTATTTTTCCGACATTGTCATGATGATTTCAAAACCTATAAAACTCATGGCAAATGGTCTAAATGTTTTTAAATATATTTTTAAAGTATTTTAAATACATTACAGTGATTAAGTCTCTGTAGACTTACGCGATGGTTACTACTGGTATTGTGGGGTTTTGTATACAAGGCTTGCCTACTGGGCTATTACACGTTACGTATTGGACAAGTGATAGCCAAATATTAATATGACCACAGTCATAGATACGGTCGAGTGACAAGTACCTTTCGGTAATTTGTAAGCAGGCAGGTGTAAAAACATCTTAATGATGTAACTGTAAAATGTGTCATTTACAAATGAATGTACTCACCAGTATTTATTGCTGATCAAATATTTTAAACATGTTTTAGGTGACTTGTTAGAGACAAAGGAATGAAGCCTGCGGGCTTCCAGCTTAAATAAGTGGCTTGTCACCAGAATAAAGAAACATGTTTTGTAAATTAGGGTTTAACCCAATAAAACTTATGTTTGTATAATAAGGGATTTAATTCCCGGTTTATCATAATAATAATCATGGTGTTTTTATAACTCTGATCATTTTTCCTAACTACGTTTCTGATGAAATTTTCCGCACTTCCTTCATTTTCGGGATGTTGAGGAGTGGCACGTAAATCGAGGTAACGGGAACGGAAAATGAGGTTTCGGGGCACGTTTATCGAGACGGATGGTTGGCACATATTTCGAGGTAGTGAGAGAAAGCTAGAGAGAGAGTAAGTGTGTGTAATTGAGGTGTGAGGGGCACAAACCCATGGCTGCCCTATTTATAGCCAAACTTGGATCCCATCGCGGTACGTGATGGGCTCCCTGGCTTCCCCATCGCGTACCGCGTTATAGGGTTGCCGAGTCAGCAGGTAGACCTGCCACGTGTCGACACGTGGCAGGCGCCGCCACATGTGGCGGACGTGTTGCCACGTGGTGACACGTGGCAGCAGGCGTTGCCACCGTGTGCCACGTGGCACACATGTCACGTTGTGTCAGACACCCCATCGCGGTACGCGATGGGTGTCTTTCTTGACCCTATCGCGTAGCGCGATGGGTAAATAAAACAGATTTTACATTTTAGTCCCTGGAGTTTGGAAATTGGCAGAATTGGTCCCTTGACTTTGGAAACTTGACATTTTTGGCCCGAATTTTACGTGATGTTACATCCTCCCCACCTTGAAATAAATCTCGTCCTCGAGATTGCTTACAAGAACAAGTGGGGGTATTTCTTTTTCATCTCGGACTCGAGTTCCCAAGTATACTCGAGTCCTCTTCGTGAGTCCCATCTTACTTTCACGATTTTCAAAGTTCGTCTTTAAGTTTCTTTATCTTCGAATCTTCAATTTGTATTGGTCTCTCGATAAATTTTAAATTCTTGTTAATTTCTACATCTTTTAGTGGCATTGAAAGAGATTCGTCGGCTAGACACTTACGCAGATTAGAAACATGGAATACGTCATGTATCCCTTGCATTTCATCGTGTAGTCGCAAACGGTATGCGACGGTACCAATTCGTTCGAGTACCTCAAAGGGTCCAACGAATCGAGGACTTAGTTTGCCTTTTTTGCCGAAGCGGACTACACCCTTCCATGGTGAGACTTTCAAGAGAACCTTGTCACCGACACTAAATTTTAACGGCTTACGACGGACATCGGCGTAACTCTTTTGGCGATCACGTGCCGTCTTAAGTCGTTCGCGGATTTGAAGAACTTTGTCGGTGGTTTCTTGGACTATTTCGGGTCCAGATAGTTGATTATCTCCAGTTTCAGACCAGCACACGGGCGTCCTACACTTGCGACCATATAACGCCTCGAATGGTGCGGCTTGAATGCTCGAGTGATAAATATTGTTATACGAAAATTTCATTAAGGGTAAGTGGTCGTCCCAACTTCCATCCAAGTCAATCACGCAAGCGCGGAGCATATCTTCCAACGTTTGGATAGTCCTTTCGCTTTGCCTATCAGTTTGTGGATGATAGGTAGTGCTAAGGTTAAGCCTTGTACCGAGTGCTTGTTGGAAGCTTTTCCAAAAGTGAGACGTGAAATGGCTGTCTCGATCAGAAATTATAGACAACGGTACTCCATGCAAAACAACGATGTTGTTCACATAAATACGCGCTAATCTATCTATTGAGTATGATTCATTGATAGGTATGAAATGTGCGGACTTTGTTAAACGGTCCACAATCACCCATATAGCATTGTGTTGTCGAGTCGTCTTTGGGAGTTTGGTTATAAAATCCATGGTTATCAACTCCCACGTCCACACGGGAAGTTCGGGTTGCTGTAGCAATCCCGAAGGCTTTTGATGTCCAGCCTTAACTTTCGGACAAGTTAGACATTTCACAACATGCGAAGCGATGTCCTTCTTCATTCCGTTCCACCAGTAGTTTGACTTAAGATTTTGATACATTTTGTCACTACCATGGTGCATTGTATATTTGGACTTATGGGCTTCGTTCATTATCTTTTCACGCAAATCCCCAACATTTGGCACCCAAATCCTATTTCCAAGTCTAAGGATGTCGTCGTCACCTTTGACTAGCGAGTCAATGGTACCGTTACGTTTTTCGTAAGAGATTTGGTTTTCATTAATGGCTTGAATTTGAGCGGATTTGATTTGGTCATTAAGATCGATTTGAAGTTCTAGCCTTAACGCTCGGACTCTTTTTGGCTTTTCTTGCTCTTTACGACTTAAGGCATCAGCCATAACATTGGCCTTACCTTCGTGATAGACAATTTCGTGGTCATAGTCGTTTAGAGTTTCCATCCAGCGTCGTTGGCGCATATTTAGCTCTTTTTTTTCAAAGATATGTTTCAAGCTCTTGTGATCACTGTACACGATAAATCTTACTCCGTATAAATAGTGCCTCCATATCTTAAGTGCAAAGATTATGGCGCCTAACTCTAGATCGTGAGTCGTATAATTATTTTCGTGCACTTTGAGTTGACGAGAGGCGTAAGCAATCACTTTCTTTCGTTGCATTAGCACACATCCCAAGCCAGAATGAGATGCATCACTAAAGACAACGAAATCTTCGGTACCTTCTGGCAAGGCCGGTATAGGTGCTTGGGTAAGCTTTTGTTTAAGTACATCGAACGCCTCTTGTTGTTTTGCTCCCCACTCGTACTTAATGTTCTTTCGAGTTAAAGAAGTTAAGGGAACAGCGATTCGAGAGAAGTTTTCAATGAACCTTCGATAATAGCCAGCCAATCCCAAGAAAATTTGAATCTCGGTTGGCGACTTTGGAATCTCCTACTTTGAGATGGCTTCTATCTTAGCGGGGTCCACTTGAATTCCGTTAACATTGATAACATGACCAAGAAATTGTACTTCGTGTAACCATAATTTGCATTTCGAGAACTTGGCGTACAATTTCTCGGTTCTAAGAATCTCAAGTAAGGTTCGTAAATGGACTTCGTGATCGGCCTTGGACTTAGAGTATAAGGATCAAAGAGGTTTAACTATATGGGAGTCAGAAATACAGGCAATTATGGACCACCTAGATAAAAACAGCTAGCAGCCTAAATTCTGCGTGGTGTATGATAGGATGGGGAATATTATCGGTTGTAAAGACTCATCTGGCGCAATGATGGATCACATACCACATCCAGAAGAGATATTATACGATGTTTTACTTGTCACCCATAGCATTAATCCAAAAGCACCACTTTCAGATATCATGGATGATTTTCGGTCGGGCTTAAAGTATCAAATACAATTTTATGAGTCGACGATCAAGTTTGAGGATGTTGGGTTGCAGGATAAGACAGAGGATCGTGTTCCCTCTTGGGAAGACGAGTTTAGGGATTACTTTGGTGAAGATTTGGTGGGTTCAGCTGATATAGATGAGAGAGATTTTAATCCCGAAAGAGATATAAGGAGCTTGAAATTTTGTTATTCGGGGAGCCGGTTGAGAAACAAAATGTCAAAGAGGAAACACAAGAGATATCTGAAGAACTGAAGAGTAAAGAATTGCATCTCATTGTGAAAGATCATCCACGTCTACACGGTAAAGCGGATATGTTTTTAGAAATAGTTGTTCGTGGATCGCCACGTAAATCAAGAGCCCCAAGAAGGAAGATATTTGGGCTCATGAGTCAAAGTGTGCCGAATTGGTCATATTCTCCGAATTTTAATAATGGGTGGATCGAGCCAAATGCGTATTTTTGGGCCTACATGTGTTTGGAAATTAGTTTCTTCCCAACTGATTCTAAGAGGATAGTGTTGAGGAGCACCGATGGGAAGAGGATCAAGGAGAAGCCTCCTAATTGAGGTTTCAGGAGTAAGTATGGCTGAAGACTTTTAGTAAACTTAGCTCTTTCCGTGAGGCAACCCGGTACTATCTTTTTTTCTATTTTAATTTATATTTTGTTTTTACTTCTTCGCTCTGTCGGGTGTTTCTTCTCTTACTTGCAGGTTGTTCCAAGGTTGCTTATGAGATAGTTAATGGGCTATGGTTTTAAACAAGTGTGGGGATGCCACTTGCTTCAAGATTGCTGTTTTTGTTCATGAGAGATGACATTATTTGGAGATAGTTTGCTGATCGCGTTGGAATTGGAAGGCATGGAACATGACTCGCGAGGCATATTATCAATTTACCAGGGGAGTCTGTTCCAATTCATAGTTTATTTTTATTTTTGCATAATTTTATTCGTAATTTCTTTTTTCTCACATTGAGGGCAATGTGAAATTTAAGTGTGAGGATATGAAATTGATTTTTTGGTAAAAATAAAAAAAATTAAATAAAAAAGTTGAAAAAAAAGCATAAAAATAATTTGAAAAAAAATTTCCCGAGAGTTTAACGAAAATTTTTGCAATAAAAGTGGGAGATGATGATATTTATCGGAAATTGGTTTTTCAAACTACTAATAATATGAGATAAATAAAAGAAAGCGCACTTAACTTTGGATGTATCGGTAGGCTCAGCCTTGAGAATGAAAGGGCAATTTGATAAAATGGGTCGGAAATCTCTTGTGGGTAAAGCGTTTTGTCTGTGGAAAATAAGTAATGAAAGGTCAGCCATACTCAAGCCTCAATTCTTGGTATGAAAAGTGGAAATATTATAAAGTTTAAAAAAAATTCAATATGTTATCATTTGATGCTTGGGTAGGTTTAACGTTAGAGTATGCCGTGTAGCCTGTGATATAAATCTTAAACTGCTTAGTTTTAGTGTTTTACACATCATTGGCGTATGGTTTTATAACCTTAAATCTTGTATTGATGGGATGCCACGGGTCCGGAGACCATGGGTCTGTATGCCGACTATTCATCGGGTATTCACGATTCCAAATGGGGTTGTGAATAATTAAAATAAAAGCTAATAAAAAAAGAGCAAACCCTTATAAGTCTTTAAACATGATCACAAAAAGTACAAAAGTACAAATACATTACAGACTTGATCATCCACGCTGTTAGTCATGTGGGGTCCCCTTGCTCGCGTCTCATTACCATTAAGAAACGGACCACAAGGGACACGCTACATGTAAGCCCTACAGATGAAATTTTGCATACTCACCTATGGTAATGGTTCGGTGTATTGCTTGATAACGGGGGTATGTCATGTTGTGGGGAACACAAGCTATAAAATAATTGAACCCTAATAATATCTAATGGCTGCTTGGTAGACTTTGATCCTTAAGCTTAGGTGGATAAACAATACCCTTGATCGTCTTAACTATTCATGAAAAAATAGAGCAACAAAAGTTTTAAATATGCTAATCTTGAGGTTCAAGTCAAGTTGGGGTGGTCTGGTCCGGTAAAAGCTGAAAATAAGTGAGTCTTAACTGTGTAAACCACTGAGTAAAATATTGTCGGATCATATTTGTCCCGGTAAAGATTAAGGCATGGGTTTAAGTGGATAACAATATCGGTGATCGCGGTTTTTGCGTTTTTCTGAGCTTTAAAAAATTAACCTATATATTTGTTAGACTGTATTTTCTGATTCTGATCCAACTGCATCAAACTTTTTCAGGGACGAAAAAAAAGAATAAGTGTGGGGATATTTGATATAATGCTAAGTATTTATATTTCCCATGTATATTTTAATTAATATTTTATTAGTTTTTGTTCGTTTTTAGTCGAGATTTGTATACAACTAACGTTTTTATGTTTCGTAGGTTCCGGGATTTGATCGTGATTAAAAAGAGCGAAAAACGAGCTAAAACGAGCCGAAACGGAGATCCGGAACGCGTCAGGAAGAACCAGAGCAGAGAACCGGTCAGACCGGGCCGGTCTGACCGGCCCCCATAGAAGAGCACACCGCGCCGCGCCAAGGGGAACGGCCAAAAGCCCTAGGCGCGGCTAAAATTATTTCGTTTTTGCTTATTGTCGGGCCTTGTTTTCGCTATTTAAACACCTTTAACTTAAACCTGACACAACTTGAAGCCACCAGCCGATTTTGGGAGTCTTTGGAGCCATCTTAAGAGTCTTGTGGTGATTTTGAAGGCAAGAGAACCACCGGTGAAGAGCTATACGTTTAAGATCGAAGAATACGGGTTTTATCGCCTTTAATCTTTCTTTCTTCATTATTTCACCATGTTTTCATTATTATTTGTTTTGTTTGATTTAGACTTTAAGATGCTAGGCTAGACTTCATGTCTACCTAGGTTTGATGAACATGTGTTGATTTGATTCTTGCTTTGGATAATGTTTTGATTATGGTTTTGTTTATTTAATAGTAAAAGATTTGATCTTGTTTTCATGATGCATATGAGTATTTGTTATCTTGATTGATTATTAACTATTGCTTCACATAGATCTTTTATCTCTTGATTGTGATCTTTAGATTTAGGGTTTATGTTTAATCAATTACTTGGTGTTTTGATTATTATGGTTAAATGGGCCCATTAGATCATAGAAGCTTGTTGATAGTTGGTTAGGGTTTTAAATGTTTTGCTAAATTCCAATAGTTGTAAGGTGAGGAGTTGTTCATGTGTCTTGGTCAATTGCATGTTAGGATAGTTAGTGACAATATTCTTGCTTATTGTGTTGATCCATGTTCATGATGTCATGTAAGCTTATTAAGTTATCTAGGGTTTAGTGTTTCGTAAGATTGCTTGCTTTAGATACTATTAGTTAACCCTAATTGATGACTTTGCGGAAATCAATAATACTGATTGCTTAATAATCTAATAATTGTTCTTTGGGATTTCATTTGATTCAGTCAAAGGTCCTTAGGATTTGTTAGATGAATACGTTTAGAAATCAGTTTCCATAATCATGTTATTTGTCCATTGCTTGATGATTGTTGATACATGGGATTCTTACCTAGGTAGATTCCTTCTCTTATTGGTTTCGATCTTGTGTTTGGTTGCTTGTTTCTCGTTTACTTGTTTATTTTCTTTCTTAGTTTAATATTAGTTTAAAAATCCCCCTTAAAACATTAATAATAAATAGTCGTGTCGTAAGTCGAGTCTAATTAGTTAATTAACGTAATTTATAGAGTCCTATGGGTTCGATATTCCGGACTTACTTAGCTTAGTACAATTGACTGGTTCACTTGCCGGTGTTTTGTTTAGTTGAGTCTTAGGTCTTGTTTTTATTACTTGTTTAATTTAGTTAATATTTATTGACTGCTTTTAGCACATCAAAGCTATAATAAGAATCAGTAAATGTGCTGAAGAAGATAAAATAATATATGCTTCTAACCTCTTCATTAATGAAGCAATAGAATGGTGGAACACGATTCTCCAATCAAAAGGAAGTTACATAGTCTATACTATGACATGGGAAGAATTTAAAGTAATAGTAGAAAGGAAATTTTGCCCTCCTCATGAAAGAGAAAAGATTGTTACTATGTTCTTAAACCACAAGATGGAGGGTGTGAAGTGTCGTGAGTATACGACAAAATTCTTCGAATATGCAAGAATGGTACCGGCTTTGGCTTCGCCAGAATCAGTACTAATTTCTCGTTATATTTGGGGATTAGTAAGTGAAATCCGTGATCTGGTAAAGTCAGCTAGACCTCAGACTATTGAAGAAACAGTCGAGCTAGCGAATACCATGACAGATGGATTAGTCCGAACTCAGGAAGAAAATAAAAAGAAATATTTAGCCCAAAATATTTCCCAAGAATTTCGGAAGAAAGGAACAGGGCAATCTTATGCTCATCCTTTCTGCAGAACTTGCAGAAAAAGGCATTCAGGGAGATGCTTTTATGAAAACTAAGTATTGCAATTATTGCAAAATGGCTGGACATACGGATGAAGAATGTAGAAGAAAGGAAAGTAGTGTTTGCTACAACTGCGGAGAACCTGGCCACATCCCTCCAGAATGTCCAAAGCTGATAAAGGCGCCTAACAACAAAGCAAAGAACACAGATGGACCTAAGAAGAATGCACGAGCCTTTCAGCTTACTGCATAAGAAGCAACAATGATTCCAGACTTCATTGCTGTACGTTCCTTATCAATAACGTTTACGCTAAAGTATTGTTTGATTCCGGAGCAAACCAAAGTTTTATAAACACGAAGTTTTGCCAAGCCTTTAATCAACCATTAACCAAACTCCATCAAGTCTGCACGGTAGAGACGGCAGATGGAAATTCATTCATATTCATGAAGTACTCCAAGAAGAAAACATAAACTTACTAGGCCACCAGTTTAAAGCAAATTTACTCCCAATGAATCTGGCTGGATTTGATGTTATATTAGGAATGGATGGCTAGCAGCCAATCATGTTCGAATCCTCTGTAATACAAATTCTGTTGAAATTCGCTCACCAACAGGAGAAATTATTACAATTCAAGGAGATAAGATGCTCAAGCCTAGAAAGTTTATATCAGTAATGAAAGCAGCAAGCTATCTAAGGAAACAAGGCGTAGTATATATGATTTCTGTAATCATTAGCGCCAAAGGAAAATAGCTAAAAGAAATTCCGGTAGTGTCGGAATATTATGATGTCTTTCCAGAAGATTTACCTGGACAACCGCCTGATCGAGAAGTTGAATTTAGAATCCATATAATACCAGGAGTAGGGCCAGTTGCTAAAGCACCATATCGATTAGCGCCAACAGAAATGTTAGAATTAAAGAAGCAACTAGATGAATTGCTAGAAAAAGGTTTTATACGACCTAGCTCATCACCCTGGGGAGCACTAGTATTGTTTGTCAAAAAGAAAGATGGGTCGATGCGTATGTATATCGATTATAGAGAATTGAATAAAGTCACAATTAAGAATCGGTATCCTTTACCGAGAATTGATGATTTATTTGATCAACTCCAAGGAGCTCGATATTTTTCTAAAATCGATTTACGCTCAGGATACCATCAATTAAAAGTGCAAGAAGAAAATGTTCCTAAAACAGCTTTTAGAACAAGATATGGTCATTACGAGTTTACAGTCATGCCATTTGGTTTAACCAATGCACCAGCTGCATTCATGGATAAGATGAACCGAATATGTAAACCATATTTTGATAAATTTGTAATCGTTTTTATAGACGATATACTTATTTATTCCAAAACCAGTGAGGATCATGTTAAAAATCTTCATACACTTTTGACACTATTGAGAAAAGAGAAGCTTTATGCTAAATTCTCAAAGTGTGAATTCTGGTTACAAGAAGTACAGTTTCTAGGACACTTGATTAACCATGAAGGTATTCACGTGGACCCTTCCAAAATAGAAGCTATTACTAATTGGGAAATTCCTAAAACTCCTACAGAAATTCAAAGTTTCTTAGGATTAGCAGGATATTATAGACGCTTCATTCAAAATTTTTCCCGAATAGCAGTTCCGTTAACCAAGTTAACGTGTAAGAATGTCAAGTTTGAATGGGGACCTAAGCAAGAAGAAGCTTTTATAACTTTGAAGCAAAAGTTAACAAATGCCCCAATACTTGCGCTACTAGAAGGAACTGAAGATTTCACAGTCTGTTGTGATGCTTCTAAATCAGGATTGGGATGTGTACTAATGCAACGTGAGAAAGTCATTGCTTACGCATCTAGACAATTAAAGAAGCATGAAGAGAATTACACAACACATGACCTAGAATTGGGAGCAATAATTTTTGCCCTAAAGATCTGGAGACACTATTTATATGGTAGTAAGTTTACCTTATTCACATATCATAAAAGTTTAAAATATATCTTTGGGCAAAATGAGCTTAAAATGAGGCAAAGACGTTGGATGGAAATTCTTAGCGACTATGATTGTGAAATCCTATACCGTGAAGGTAAGACAAATATAGTAGCCGATGCCTTAAGCAGAAAAGAGCATGAGAAACCTAAAAGAGTACAAGCTCTAAGGTTAGAACTTCAAATCAATTTAATTGATGAAATAAAGAATACTCAGAAACAAGCAATATAAGAAAATAATATTGCTGATGAGAAAAGAAATGGTACCATTGATCTACTTGTCAAAGGAAATGATAAAATTCTCTGAATGGGGAACAGGATCTGGATACCAATCATAGGAGGATTACGAGAAAAGATTCTCGAAGAATCCCATAACTCCAAATACACAATGCATCCTGGAAGAGATAAAATGTATCAAGATTTGAAGAAAATTTATTGGTGGATAGGAATGAAAAAGGACATAACTAGTTATGTTTCAAAATGCATAACTTGTTCACAAGTTAAAGCAGAACATCAAAAGTCATCAGGATTACTTCAACAATTAGAAATGCCATAATGGAAATGGGAATTAATAACAACGGATTTTGTTACTAAATTACCTACCACAAGAAGAGGTAATGACACAATTTGGGTGATTGTGGATAGATTAACAAAATCAGCTCATTTCATACCAATGAAGGAAACTTTCAAAATGGAACAATTAGCTAAGCTGTATGTAGACAAAGTTGTCTCATTACATGGAGTTCCATTATCCATTGTATCGGATCGGGATAGCCGTTTCACTTCTCATTTTTGGAAAAGTTTCCAAGTAGCTATGGGAACAAAATTAAACTTGAGCACGGCATACCATCCACAGACTGATAGTCAAAGTGAAAGGACCATACAAACATTGGAAGACATGCTAAGAGCATGTGTAATAGATTTTGGTGGAAATTGGGATGACCATTTACCACTAATAGAATTCTCCTATAATAACAGCTATCATACAAGTATTAACGTTGCCTCATTTGAAGCCCTTTATAGACGAAGGTGCAGAACTCTAATGTGTTGGGCAGAAATAGGAGGAAAACAATTATCAAGTCCTGAAATCATACAAGAAAGTACTGATAAGATAAATCAGGTTAAGGAAAGATTAAAGACCGCACGAGATCGTCAGAAAATTTACGCGGATCATCGACGCAAACCATTGGAATTTCAAGTTGGAGACAAAGTGCTACTGAAAGTATCTCCATGGAAAGGAGTAATTTGATTCGGTAAGAGAGGAAAGTTAAGTTCACGATTTGTTGGACCATTTCAAATTCTCAAACGAATTGGACCAGTAGCCTATCAGCTAGAATTACCAGAGGAAATGTCAGGTATACATGATGTATTTCATGTAAGTAACTTAAGGAAATGTTTAGCTGACAAAACACTTGAAGTACCCCTTCAATATATAAAGGTAAATGAAAAGTTGAAATTCGTTGAGAAACCTTTGAAAATTGAAGATAGAAAGATCAAAAATCTCAAGCATAAAAGAATAGTTCTGGTCAAAGTGAAGTGGGATTCAAAGCGTGGACCAGAATATACTTGGGAATTGGAATCTGAAATGAAACGGAAGTACCCACACTTATTCCAACCAAATCTCGAGGACGAGATTCAAAATAAGGAGGGGAGACTATAACAAACCATAAAAAATAAATAAAGGAACAAAAGAAGGAAAAAGTAAGGAAATGAAAGAAGGAAAATTTCATCCCACATTGGTGGCGGAAAGAAAAGGAGAGGCTCCCACCTTAGTATAAATAGGTTTGTAAGTTTCTTGTCCCACATCGCTAGATGATAAAACTAGTGAGCACTTTATAAGGAAGAAAATTCCTATGTTAATGTTCTTATAAGACATATCACACCTAGTGGTCCTAGCGGAGGGTGCGAAGCAACCGAACGCGCACGGGCACGGGCTCGGGCGAAGTGCGATGGGCGCAATGTGGCGCTTTGATGGCGCACTTTGCACTTAGTATTTTTTGTTGGAAATTAAAATAAAATAAAAATCCTTCCATCGCGTACCGCGACGGGTTTGGGTTACGCATCGCGTACCGCGACGTGGAGGTTACGCAACGCGACGCCTTTCTATTTATGACCATCCGTACCGCGATGGGGTCCGAAACTTGCTATAAATAGAAAGGCAACAGGACTTCATTTCTTCGCTCAAAACTTTCTTTCTCTCTGAATTCACACACACATATAATTATATATTAATAGTATAATACCGAGTTATCGCAACGATATCCTATCCGATCGAAAGAAGCTTATATACATGAATCCAAAAGCTCTGCCTGTTAAGGTATGACATTGTGTCATCGTGTAAAGTTTCTACTCTCGTGATTATCGTTATGATTGTTGGTTTTATACTAATCTAGTAATACTACATTGTGTTTATCTTAGGTGCTTAATACCAGGAGGTTTTTTTTAATTGTAAACCTGCAAGTTGAGACATTCGAATTTTTGTATCACTCACATTTGCGTGAGACAACTATTTTTCCGACATTGTCATGATGATTTCAAAACCTATAAAACTCATAGCAAATGGTCTAAATGTTTTTAAATATATTTTTAAAGTATTTTAAATACATTACAGTGATTAAGTCTCTGTAGACTTACGCGATGGTTACTACTGGTATTGTGGGGTTTTGTATACAAGGCTTGCCTACTGAGCTATTACACGTTACTTATTGGTTAAGTGTTAGCCAATAAGTAATATGACCACAGTCATAGATACGGTCAAATGACAAGTACCTTTCGGTAATTTGTAAGCAGGCAGGTGTAAAAACATCTTAATGCTGTAACTGTAAAATGTGTCATTTACAAATGAATGTACTCACCAGTATTTAATGCTGATCAAATATTTTAAACATGTTTCAGGTGACTTGTTAGAGACAAAGGAATGATGTCTGCGGGCTTCCAGCTTAAATAAGTGGCTTGTCACAAGAATAAAGAAACATGTTTTGTAAATTAGGGTTTAACCATATAAAACTTATGTTTGTATAAAAAGGGATTTAATTCTCGGTTTATCATAATAATAATCATGGTGTTTTTATAACTCTGATCATTTTTCCTAACTACGGTTCTCATGAAATTTTCCGCTGCAAAATAATTTAATAAACATCGATACCACCAATTAATGTTCACGGCTCTCATCCCGGGGTATAGGGGTCGGGGGTTGTGACAATAAAAAACATAACATACATTGTGACTCAAATCTAATTATGTACGACGCAAGCTTTAAGCCTACCACGCGTTATACATGAAATCATCCGAATGTTCATCTTAACTATTCCGTTACATCTATGACTAATAATTGGTACTTCGAAATGAAAGTCCAATTATCATCAATAAAGTATGTAGCGTTTACTTCCGTGGAATATTAAAATTGTATATTGCATATAAATTAATATTTCATTCATGTAACGTTTACCCTCACGAATATTAAATTGAGTAATAAATTTTTTATTAAAGAGTTTAAGAAGAGTCAACAATGTTACCAGAAATATAAATGGCTAGCATTTAACAATTTAGAAATGAGTTATTAATTTTTTATGAAAGAGTTAGAGTGAAAAAAAAGGTTAGAAACGTGAATTTTATGTCAATAAAATTTAAGTAATGTTAGTAAAAGTTTAAAAAGGACTCAATGAGAGAAATCACTCGCTTTAGGCCTCTTTTGAGACCGACCACTCTCTCGTACTATTTGTTAAACTAGGGTCCAGAATTCACACTGAAGAGGTAGGTCCCAGCAGAGCCCAGTTGGATCCGCAAGACTCACCTTGAACAGGGACGTCTGCGCGATGACCAACTGCTCCAGCAGGACCCACCATGCTCAAAGAACCTTACGCGCAGTACGCCAGCTGTACCCGCAGGGAAAGCCTCCCAATGGTGAAGTACCCCGCCTGTTCCCGCAGCTGCGGATACAAGCCATCAGGGAAGGCTACCCGCACTAACAGCAAGGCTACACGCACAAGGCATTCGTTACTTCAGTTGTCACATGAAGGAATGAGCAAGGCGGGAACATTCCCGCCTAAATGAGCCAGTCCGTATGCTTCTGGAAGGTCTTTCGTACTATACCTACTAAGGTATGGGCGGAACAGACAGTTTGACCAGAGCAGCCCATGAACTAATCACAGGGTGACAGCTCACCGACAACAATACGAGGAGGAGCACCCTCTAGTACTGTTTGTCACTATTAGCCGCTGCCTACTCACCAACCCTTACGAGGGGACGTGCGCAGCCTACAGTTGGTGGAACAGTGCGTAGCCGGCTGTAAAGGAACAGTATACAGCCGACCTTATTACTGTTGGCCGTAACCTATCCACCAACCAGCATGGCCTGTGCGTACGTCCACTGTTGGTAGAACAGGAATACTATTCAGCCGGCTGTACCTGCTTGGAAACCTACCTTCGGCTATAAATACTCCAACACCTTGGAATGGTAAGGACATCATCTAATATCTCAATCTTATCTAGCAATCTCTTAATATACTCTTATATTCAGAGCAATCTAGTCTGATTCTCACGCCGGAGGGTGGTCACAAGGAGGAACCCCCCCTTCTCAGTGACGAGCTTACGGTGTCTGTTTTGCAGGTCTCCTGAAGAACAACCTTCTCAGCTAGATCTCATCCGTGGGAAACATTACTTAACCCCCAGATTATCTATAATCTGCACCGGGTCACTTAGTGTTTCTTCATTGGCGCCATCCGTGCATAAAAGCTAGAACTAATTTAGTTTTTTCAAATTTTCTGAAGAAATGGTTAATGTTACTCCGGTCCAAAGGCCAGTAACCGACCAAAAAACCCCGGTAACAACCCCAGCAACTGGGGGGAACACCGGCGGTTATACAATCCTTACGAACACTACCCCGACTACCCAAGCCGGGGCAGGTGCAGTAAATATTCCACTGGGGTTCACCGATACCCAGCTGGAAAAACGAACGAGGGTCCCTCGCCAAACACTAGATCAAGTGAAGGCGTGGGCCGAAGCACGTCAGAAAGAGTTCCAAGCTGAATTGGACGAACGCTTGCGTTCAGTTCAACAGGCTGACGAATTCGGTAGTACTCGCCAACACCTCATTATGAACAGCGAGGGCGAGTACTCAGACGACGAGAGGGAGGAGTCCGATACCGACGCAAACCCTCGCCATAAGGCGAAAGGGAAGCGTAAGGAAACGGACTCCCAGCCAAAAAGGAATTTTGGGGAAGCCTTTAAACCAACAAATGCGGAGAGAAACCCGCGTGACTTCTCCAAAACCTTTAGACCAACTGCTACGAATGCAGGAAAGTCAAAATTTGCAAGGGACATTGCGGAAGCAATCGCCCCGAGAAGTGCCAAACAAATGTCCAACATTGGCACTTATGATGGTCTATCCGACCCAGACGACCATTTGAACAGGTTCATTGCGGGGGCTACCGTCAGTAACTGGACGGAACCCACGTGGTGTTACATGTTCCAGATGACTCTGGTCGGAGCAGCCAGGGCATGGTTCGATTGTTTACCGGTCCACCACATATATGACTGGGCGGACTTTCAGAACAAGTTCAGCCAGCACTTCAGCCAGCAGAGGAAGTATACTGAAGAGCAGTGGACGATCCTCAACTGCGTTAGAGAGGAGGATGAATCTTTACTAGACTTCATCACCCGCTTCAACTCCAAGAAGCTGAGTCTGGGCAACATAAGTGAAGATCTTGTTCGCGCCGCTTTCATCCAGGGTACCGAGTACCCAGAGCTTATCCGCACATTGACGGGTAAGGACGGCATGCCATCCACATGGGATGCCATCATGACGGCAGCCAAGCGCTTTGCCGAGACGGAGAAGCAGCTGGGAAGAGATCTTCCCCAGAGTACACACCTCTACACGCAGAGGACAAGGGAGAACAACGTTAGGATCGCCCGACAGAACAAAAAGAGGCGGCTAGGTATTTGGCAGTCAAGGGTAAACTTTGACACCTCATCCAGCTCTCGCCCTCTTGTTGGCGGAAGGGACAACACACACCCTTCAAACCGAAAACACCGGTGGACGCCACTCACCAAGAGCGTCATGGAGATATTTGCCACGGAAAAATTGCCATGGCCAAAAGCCCCATTGATCCGGCAGAAACCTAATGCGGATCAAAGCAAATCCTGCGATTTCCACGGGACAAAGGGTCATGGTACTGAAGAGTGCACATCCTTGAAAGACATTGTTGAAGCATTCGTCAAGGATGGAAGATTGGCACACCTGGTTGCATCAATCAAGAAGGGAGGACGGAACGACAACCGGTACCGGGGCAACGGACGAAAGCCCGTTGACATCAGCATCAACATGGTTCATGGCAACATCAGAGGAAGAAAAAGGCGAACGCCAGAACCATGTGCATGGAAGAAAGCTGAGGTGCGCTTCCCGCGAGTGCCAGGAGGACCCAGCAAAGAAGGCCCTATCGTCATAAAGAGCCAGCTGGGGCACTACATCACTTCTCGCACTCTTGCTGACAACGGCGCCTCGTCAACGGTGATGTACAGGCAGTTCTTCGACAAGCTAGATGACGAAGACAAGGAGCGCCTGGAGACGATCTGCGCCTCGATGGAAGGGTTTGATGGCAGCACAAGCACCTCCTTGGGTATCCTATCTTTCCCCGTCACTCTTTCAGATGGAAAACACTCCCGCACAGAGGATGTAGACTTTGTCGTGATGAGGAAGCCACACCACACGTACGACATTCTCTTCGGGAGAGACGGGATGGCAAGATTCAACGCCGTGGTATCCTCAGTCCACGGCATGATGGGATGGCCAACAGCTGAGGGTGTAGCGATGATCACCGGCATTCCCCAGGTATGCATCGCATCTGTCTCATCTAAACCCAAACCGAAAATGGCTAAACAAACCATCACCGAACCGGAAAAATGGGCCTTCAATGGCAAATACCCCGACCAGGCCGTTACCATTGGACCAACAATCGTAAATCCCACCCGCACCTTACTCAAACGCTTACTGCAGAAAAACGCTGACATCTTTGCGTGGGCACCAGCTGACATGACTGGTGTACCCCGAAGTAAGGCGGAGCATAAGCTCAAGTGCGATCCGGCTGTTACGCCAGTCGTACAAAAGCGCAGAGTAATGGGGCCTGAACAAACTAACGCGTGTAGAACCAAGTCAAGGAACTCCTTGACGCAGGCATCGTACGCGTTAGTAGATATCAAACATGGGTTGCAAATCCCGTAATGGTACCGAAGAATTACAAACAATGGCGCATGTGCATAGATTTCAAAGATTTGAACAAAGCATGCCCCAAAGATTGTTATCCGTTACCAGAAATTGATCTTAAGGTGGATTCGTTGGCACCATTTCGCCTTAAATGCTTCTTGGATGCGTATAAGGGGTACCATCAAATCCACATGGCCGTAGATGACCAGGACAAAACCGCATTTCGGACGCCCGATGGTACATTTTGTTATAAAATGATGCCATTCGGACTTAAGAATGCAGGGTCCACGTACCAACGACTGATGGACAAAGAGTTTCATGCCCAAATCGGGAGAAACTTGGAAGTCTATATGGATGATTTGGTCATCAAAAGCCCCGAGCCAGAAGCGATGTTGAAAGACATTGAAGAAACTTTCAACACGCTCAGAAAGATAAACATGAAGCTCAACCCGAGCAAGTGTTCATTTGGGATGGAAGAAGGGAAGTTCTTGGGAGTCATTGTTACTAAAGATGGCTTCAGAGCGAACCCTGAAAAGGTCGAAGCCATTGTTAAAATGGAATCACCTACCACCATCAAACAGGCTCAGACACTGAATGGACGACTAGTCGCACTTAATCGCTTTTTGGCAAACCATGCGGATAAGTCGTTTCCTTTCGTGTCAACATTGAGAAACTGCTTAAAGAAAACGCACTTCCGCTGGACACCAGAAGCGGAAGCAGCTTTTCAGGAGATTCGGTCACGCCTGATCGAACTCCCAACACTTACAGCACCACAAGCGGGAGAGGAGTTAATCCTATACCTTTCCGCAACAGATAGAGCAACCGGGGCAGTCCTGCTAATAGAACGAAAAGGCATCCAGATGCCAATCTATTATGTTAGCCGTGTACTAACAGACGTAGAAACCCGGTACTCTACCCTCGAAAAATTAGTCTTAGCACTTATACACGCTTCACGCAGGTTAAGACGATATTTCCAGGGCCACCCAATCACCATTCTCACCAACTTCAAACTCTCAAACGTTCTAGGCAAACCCGAATTATCGGGACGTCTAGCCAAATGGGCAATTGAATTGGGAGAATATGCAATTAAGTACAAGCCAAGACCAGCCATAAAAGGCCAGGTCCTGGCCGATTTTATTGCAGAAGTCCCCGCTTCGCGGGAGAAAGAGTGCCAGGAGGAGGCTCAACCCTCCCCAGCACAGGACATCAATGATGTCTGGCGACTCTACACTGATGGAGCAGCCAGTAACGAGGGTTCAGGCGCAGGGTTAAAATTAACCAACCCAGCAGGCCAAGAATATACTTACGCTATTCGTTTGGATTTTCCAAGTACGAATAACGAAGCCGAATATGAAGCATTCTTGGCCGGATTGAGAATTGCGCGTAAGATGGGAGTGAAAAACTTGGAAGCCCACGTGGATTCCATGCTGGTGGCCAACCAAATAAATGGGACGTACACGGATGTGAACGACACAATGGCCCTGTACCTCGCCCAGGCAAAAACCCTTATGCGTGATTTTAATGATTGTAAAGTCATACACGTCAAGCGCAGCGAAAGCAAATCTGCGGATGCGTTAAGCAAGCTTGCATCACTAGCCTTCACCCACTTGGGAAAGGACATCCGCATTGAACTCCTCGAAGCACCATCAGTCCCGCACAAGGAAATTTGTGTCATCCAAACCGGTACAGAAACGTGGATGACACCAATAATAAATTACCTTGCAGCAGGAACACTACCAGAGTCAAAAACACAGGCAAGAAAACTACGCTGTAAGGCACTGAATTATCAACTCGTCAATGACATCCTTTACAGACGTAACTTTCTTGGCCCACTCTTAAGATGCGTGGACAACCAAGATGCCGACTACCTCCTAAGGGAAGTACACGAAGGCATCTGTGGAGTACACGCAGGTCCCCGCGCTGTTGTAGCCAAGCTAAACAACGCGGGATACTTTTGGCCGGGGATGCATACGGATGCACTGGCATACATCAGAAAATGCAGGTCTTGCCAGCTTTACGCACCCAATACGCACCGCCCGAAGAATGAACTTGTTCCAGTCACTTCTTCATGGCCATTCCAGAAGTGGGCCATCGATGTGACAGGCCCATTTCCCACAGCAGCAGGAAATGTTCAGTTCCTAGTGGTAGCCATCGACTACTTCACCAAGTGGATAGAAGCAAAACCTTTGGCCCAAACAACCGCGAAACATATCAAAAAATTTATTTGGGAATTTATTATTTGTCGTTTTGGACTTCCACAGAACTTGGTGAGCGATAACGGCACCAACTTTGCTGACAAGAAGCTACAACAGTGGCTAAAAGAACTTCAAATCACCCACACCTTTACCTCAGTGGCACACCCGCAAGGTAATGGTGAGGTGGAAAGAGCAAATAAGACCATCGTCGAAGGCATCAAGAAGAGACTATTGGAACACAGATCCGGCTGGGTGGACGAGCTTCCGCACGTCCTTTGGGCAAACAGAACGCTGAAGAAGGCCAGTACGGGAGAAACCCCGTTCAGCCTCACTTATGGCACTGAAGCCATGGTCCCGGTCGAAATTGGTCTACCCTCACCAAGGGTCTTGATTCAGCCAGAAGACAATGATGCGGAAAGACGGTTGGATCTTATGCTAACCGAGGAACGCAGAGACTTAGCCGCAGTGCGTGAAGAGAACTACAAACGACAAATGCAAAAATACTACAACACGCGGGTAAAACTCTGCAACTTCAATATAGGAGACTACATACTGCGTAACAACGAGGCTTCAAACCAAGACCGCCCGGGAAAGCTGGCCCCTGTCTGGGAAGGGCCATACATTATCAAAGAAGTCCTGGGAAAGGGCGCATACCAGCTCGAAAGGCTCGATGGCACTCCCATCCCAAGAACATGGAATGGAGCTCAATTACGCAAATGTTATATGTAGATCAATTCCAAAACTTGTAAAGAAAAGGCCTAGAGCCACTTCTAATGGAAATGATTCTCCTTTCATAATGTGTTTACCTTTATACTTATGAACTTCCCACTGGTGCCGGTATTCACCGCATAAACGGGAAGAAGTAAGTCATTACGTGTGGAAGGCGGCAAAACCCGCATAAACACAATGTTAAAAATAAGGGAAACCTACACGCAAGCCAGATGTAAGTAAAGTTTAGCCATCCTTGTAAGTGCAAGTGACGGTCTTACCCGCACAATCACTAACAAGGAAGCAAAACTTCAACCTATCATCTACCACGTTCAAAGGTTATCCTAAAAAAAAAAAAAAAAAAAAAAAAAAAAAAAAGAAAAAAAGATAAGGAAAACCTACACGCAGGTCAGATATGGGTAAAGTTTAGCCATCCTACTAAGTGCAAGTGACGGTCATACCCGCACAATCACGAAAGAGGAAGCAAAACTTCACACCCATTATCTACCACGTTCAAAGGTTAACTTATCCTCAAAGATGAGGAAAACCTACAAGCAGGTCAGATATGGGTAAAGTTTAGCCATCCTACTAAGTGCAAGTGACGGTCATACCCGCACAATCACGAAAGAGGAAGCAAAACTTCACACCCATTATCTACCACGTTCAAAGGTTAACTTATCCTCAAAGATGAGGAAAACCTACGCGCAGGTCAGATATGGGTAAAGTTTAGCCATCCTACTAAGTGCAAGTGACGGTCATACCTGCACAATCACGAAAGAGGAAGCAAAACTTCACACCCATTATCTACCACGTTCAAAGGTTAACTTATCCTCAAAGATGAGGAAAACCTACACGCAGGTCAGATGGTAAAGTTTAGCCATCCTACTACGTGCAAGTGACGGTCCTACCCGCACAATCACGAAAGAGGAAGCAAAACTTCACACCCATTATCTACCACGTTCAAAGGTTAACTTATCCTCAAAGATGAGGAAAACCTACACGCAGGTCAGATGGTAAAGTTTAGCCATCCTATTACGTGCAAGTGACGGTCCTACCCGCACAATCACGGAAGAGGAAGCAAAACTTCACACCTATCTACCACGTTCAAAGGTTAACTTATTCTAAACATTTGGAAAATTGCTAATTTAAACTAAAGTATGTGAGTCATATAACGTTTATAAAGCAAAGAATCCAATGAAACAAGCGGTCTTAGCCGCACAAAGATTTACATTTCACAAATATCCGTTACAAGAATGGCCGGGTAACTACCCGCCTACAAGAAAGTAAATCTATACAAACTAAATCTATCCTAACAGCGGGAAGGGATCTTCAGGATCAGGCTTCAGGGCCACTTCCACTTGGACCAGCGCCGTCAGTAGAACGTGGCTGTTCAAGGAAAGCCTTAAGGATAGATAGCCCATCATCAGCAGCAGCAATTTCATTCACCTTCTCCACCACCGGATGCGGGAAGGCGGCGTATTGATTTACTGCTTGGTCATATATGGCTTCAGTATCTACATTGTACAAAGGGAAGTTGGATGGCGGGACGCCTTTCTCAACAAACCCTAGACCAAGCAGGAAGCCGACCCGTTCCCCATCCTCATGAGAAGCGTTGAGGGCTGCGCTCATAGCATCGTCGTAAGATGTCTCTGAGAAGACCCGATGCACAACCTACATAAGAAAATATACAAGTGTCAACACCCTATTTACAAAGAAAAGCGTGAAGACATGAAGATAGACTTACCTGAGACAACGCTTCTCGAAGAAGCCATTCCTTGGCAACCAGAGCTTCTTGAAGGGCGGCTTGAGCTTGGGTGCAGGCGCGTTCGGCTTCGCTTTTGTTAAGGTTGGCAAGTAGCACTTCCTTTGCGGCAGCCTCTTCGACGCCCTTAAGCTTCCGCTCGGTATGGTCAAGCACGCCCCTCTGGTCCAAGATCTCCTGGAGCTTCTTGGCATCTTCCATCGCCAAGGCATCATGAGCACGTTGGAGAGCCTCTAATTTGGCCTTGAGCTCCTCATTCTCCACGCGTAAAGGCTCAGCAACGGCTTCAGCCTTGGTGGCCCTCTCGGTCGCGTTCCTCGCAGTCTCCTTAGCCAGCCGAAGCTGTTCGTTAACAGCTTGGGCAGCCTTGGAGCGGGCCTCGAGTCGCGCTTGAACCTCAACCTCGAGGGCCTTGAAGGCCTTCTCCTTCTCCGCAGCAGCTGCGGACAGCTGTTGGTTCTCCTCCCGAAGAGCCCGCGCTTGAGATACTTCCTTGGCGCGAGCTGCTTTCAACTTGTCGTTTTCACGACAAAGCAGCTCGACGCGCGGCTGCATCCGGGCCTGGAGAACCCGAAGCTCGTTGGTTAGCCTACCCTCCTGGTAGCTAGCCATGGCTTCCCCCAACGCACCATGGGGAGCAGCGTGGCGAGCCCATTCCACGCACTTCACAGGGGTACGAAGGGTTGTTCCTCGGCGGATGTTCCATCGTGGAACATACACTTCATTGGAATCCGACACTGCAAAAAACAAAAAGCAGTTAGGAAAAGATGAAAAAAAATATATGTAGAAAAATGTGCCAAAAGAACCCTACGCACCTGTAGGGTCAATTACAGGCCGATAGCCGCCGAACCCATCACCTGAACCCAATGGAAATCCATCCAAGAGGTCAGGCAGATGGGAAGGTGGCGGAAAGATGCGAGAAGCCCCACGCGTACCTGATGGACCGGCCGTCGTTGCCGATGGTGGGGGCATGGTTGCAGCCGCCGTGGTCGCCACCGCGGTCGCTGTCGCAGATTCCGCAGCAAACGTAACCGCCGGCTCTGTGAAGGATGCTGTAAAAATCGCACTCACAGCCGGCGGTGACGTCATCTCGGCTGGAACAAGTCGGCTCAAAGGAGTGAGCAACTGATCCAGCGGAAGCAGGCGCAGGCGCCTGGGTCGACGCCTCAGGTAGGCTGACCAAGCCTACCGTCATTGGCGGAGAGGTACTACTAGGCGCTTCACCCTGGAATGCGCCAACATCCACGCCTGCGTAAAGAAGAAAAGTGTTAAAGCAGATAAAGCTATGAAGATAAAAGCTAAAAGAGTTGTACTTACGGGTTTTCTTGAGCCTAAAGGTACGGAGAGGCGGGGACGGACCCGATGGAGCCGACCTCTTTGCGCCGGTCACCGTCGTCTTCTTTGGCTCTCCGGAGGTGACAGTCGCAACCTCCGGAGCTGTGGTCTTACCACCACCGGGATTCCCCGCCACCTCTTCGCTCTCAGTCTCCGAGTCAGACAGAGCCACCGGATCGGCAGTGGAGGCCACCTTCTCCTTTCCCTTCCCGCCAGCAGCCTTCTTCTTCCGCACCAGCGGAGGACCATCTGCGGATTCCTCATCAAAACATACGATTAGAGGAATTCCAGCAGAGGTTTGAGCATTGAGAGGTCGAGGGGCGAAGAGCGCCTTACCTGGCCGACGGGCACTGAGGATCTCATGGCCTAGCGGATAGACCTCCACGAACCGATCCGCCGTTTGTTCGATGATGGGCAACTCGTTCTCATCAAGAGCGCGAGTACCCACTCGTGCGGGACCGTCAGCCTCCCGCGGGTTCAGGAGCGACTGCAGGTTGTTCCCCTCTGAAATAAACAGGAAAAAAGTTAGAAGAAATTCAAAATCAACAAAAGGGAGAAAGGCATACCGTAAGGAACAGAGTTCGAACCGTATTCGAGGACGATCGGAATCTTGCGCGCATCAGCCTCCTTCCACACCCGGCTCATCCCCAGCATCACCATCCCGGACTCCGCAAACCGGTAAACCGGAGATTGGACCCGAGATATCTTGGCAAACCATTCCGCCTCCTGGTAGCTGGAGGCGTGAAGGCTGGGAAGTGCCTGCCCATTCTTGAATTTCATAGCAATGGGGATGGCGCGGGCGGATATGAAGAAAAACTCCCTCTTCCACGCGCGAAGACTGCGCTCGGTCGCACAGATTTTTAAACCCTTAATCCGGGTCGTCAACGTGTACCACCCCTGGATGCACCTCCAAGTGTAGAAGGTCATCAGGCGGTCAACATAGGGCTCAACGCCCAGTATCCGGCACACCCACTCAAAATGGCGAATCTTGGCGATCGCCATGGGGTGCAACTCGGTCAGATGAACACCATGCCTCTCAAGGACACGGTAAACAAACTTTGTCAAGGGAAACCTAAGATTCCCATAGACAAAGAATGCTGCATAAACCCCGATCTTGCCTCGGGGGGCATCGTACACGGTCTGATGGGGTTCAGGAAACTCAGGCTCGAGAGACTCGAGCATGAACTTCCTGACAACATACCGGTACAGATCGCCAGGAAGAGCACACTGGCACTCACCAGCAGTACTCCTGTCGTCAGCTGTAGAATCGATATCACGAGACATCTGGTAAAGGAAGAAAACGATTTCGGGAGAATGCTTGCCTGAAAAGGATAAGTATTCGCCGGAAATCGCAAAGAAGATGAAGAAGATTGAAAGTGTGGATTACAAATAACCCTCTCCCCCTTTATATACTAATCGCAATTAATGCGATGAAATTAATGCGGAAGAGAGAGAAAACGAAGGTGCAATGAAACTATGACACGTGGCAAAAAGCAAGCTGGCAACAGCTGTTGACAGGACGCACCATTAATTTCGCGGCCACGCGCCCGAAAAATCGCGCCCCACGCGCCTGAAAAAGCGTCTGGAATGACCATGTACTGTCACGTCACCATAACTTCCTGCACGTCCTGACACAGTCAGAAGAAACCGTCGCACGACGTTTCAGATGTTTGGACTGTTCCTATCTTTCCACCAACTCTTCGAATTTCAAAAATTCAAAATTCAAAAAGATTCAAAAGTGAGCGGGAAAATACCCCTTACCTTGGCAAACAAGTAACCGTAAGACGGATGCGGGTACAGTGTTAAGGCAAAACCCTTCACATACCTAGCACCCGCAGGGAATTGAAGCCAAGAATAACTTGGCAACCAAGTAACCATCAGACGGATGCGGGTACAGTGTCAAGGCAGAACCCTTCACATACTTAGCACCCGCAGGGAATTGACGCCAGGAATACCTTGGAAGTAAAGTAACTGTAAGACGAGTGCGGGTACAGTGTCAAGGCAAAACCCTTCACGTACTTAGCACTCTGCAGGGAATTCAAACCAAGAAGGATCTTCTGGGCCACGCTTACGGAAACGTGAATAACATTCCCGCGCGACGGGAACGTCGAGAACTATATTGTTTGAAACTCCAAGATGGAATTGGTGGTTTTAACATAAATGATCACTATGTCGAAAACCACCAAAACCTCATGGAGAATCCACACAATTGGGACTCAACGCTCCCGACGCGCGAGGAGGTTACAAACCTACCCGCTTCACACTCAAAGATCAAGCAGAAAAGTCGGGAATTTCTGCGTGACATCAGGAAAACCGTGGGATGAATCACCACGGAAAACCGAAAAACTAAACCCTTTTCAAAACCCCTTGCTAAGTCCAAAAGTTCACCTCACTTATTAATAATTCATGAGAAGAACATTGGACTGGGGGGACTTGAAGAGGTAGGTCCCAGCAGAGCCCAGTTGGATCCGCAAGACTCACCTTGAACAGGGACGTCTGCGCGATGACCAACTGCTCCAGCAGGACCCACCATGCTCAAAGAACCTTACGCGCAGTATGCCAGCTGTACCCGCAGGGAAAGCCTCCCAATGGTGAAGTACCCCGCCTGTTCCCGCAGCTGCGGATACAAGCCATCAGGGAAGGCTACCCGCACTAACAGCAAGGCTACACGCACAAGGCATTCGTTACTTCAGTTGTCACATGAAGTAATGAGCAAGGCGGGAACATTCCCGCCTAAATGAGCCAGTCCGTATGCTTCTGGAAGGTCTTTCGTACTATACCTACTAAGGTATGGGCGGAACAGACAGTTTGACCAGAGCAGCCCATGAACTAATCACAGGGTGACAGCTCACCGACAACAATACGAGGAGGAGCACCCTCTAGTACTGTTTGTCACTATTAGCCGCTGCCTACTCACCAACCCTTACGAGGGGACGTGCGCAGCCTACAGTTGGTGGAACAGTGCGTAGCCGGCTGTAAAGGAACAGTATACAGCCGACCTTATTACTGTTGGCCGTAACCTATCCACCAACCAGCATGGCCTGTGCGTACGTCCACTGTTGGTAGAACAGGAATACTATTCAGCCGGCTGTACCTGCTTGGAAACCTACCTTCGGCTATAAATACTCCAACACCTTGGAATGGTAAGGACATCATCTAATATCTCAATCTTATCTAGCAATCTCTTAATATACTCTTATATTCAGAGCAATCTAGTCTGATTCTCACGCCGGAGGGTGGTCACAAGGAGGAACCCCCCCTTCTCAGTGACGAGCTTACGGTGTCTGTTTTGCAGGTCTCCTGAAGAACAACCTTCTCAGCTAGATCTCATCCGTGGGAAACATTACTTAACCCCCAGATTATCTATAATCTGCACCGGGTCACTTAGTGTTTCTTCACACACTTACCATTATTATTACCAAAGTCTAAAAAAGCATGAAATACACTTTTTATGTTCATTCACATTATATGTTTTCATTTCTACAGCTCGGCTTATTGGCCTGATCATAGGATCGTTTAACTTCAAGTTCAAGTTCAAGTTCAAGCCGAGCCGAGCTGAGCTATCACGTTTAATTTCCAGCTTCAGCTAGAACCTACCCTGGCTTGGCTCGCACTCAACTCATGAACAACCCTGCTGTCAAGACTCCCAGATGATGTAAATTTGCCGTTCAATAAAACAAAATACCCTTTTAAATAGATTAAACTTCAAATCGGGTTAGTTTATGCGGTTGGTTTTCATTCCATCTTTTAACTGTAACTAGGGATATTCATCAAATTTGCTTTTAGTTCGAATCAGTTTCCTGCTATGGAATTTTTTTAAATAGAAAAATCGATTTGAACTTGTTCGTACACGTATAGAATCGAACAAATAACTAACTTGTACACATAAAAAATAAAATGTATTTATTCGGTTCCAAACAACTCACAAACATGTAACTCTGTTTTAATAATACCGAATTCTAAATGCAAAATTTGACTCTAAGTCGACTCTAAGACTCGTGTATAGCACTAGCAGAACTTAAATTCACTTCGATTGTTTGTTTTTCAAGCTCGATTTGCATATTCATTTATTATCTTTTAAAAACTAACATTTGTTACGTAACATGTAATATCTTGTGACTTTGTCAAATTGATTAAACTTCAAATCCATTGTATGACCTTGAAAATTGACAAGGGGTGTGGACGTTTATTGACTCTTTGAGGGATACTGGACCTTGACCGCTTTTAAAATAATCCCACGTTAATTCCACTTAACTTCCAAACATATACATCATCGAGATATGATATGATACGAGGGGTCCATGTGATTTGTAGCCTAGGATTCTTCGACGCAACACCCAACTCTAGTCTTTATGTCTGTTTCAATAAGTTAATATTCTACACTTATGAAAAAGCATATTTGATTTGGTGTATCATTTTATAGAATTTTAAAATCTTTGCTTACTAAAGAGAATTCAAGGCATCAAAATCTTTTTTATAATAACTTTATTAAAAGTACACAGTTTAAACTATATAGGTGTTTGTTGTAAATCAAACAATGGCTCAACTTAAACAAGTTAGTTTAAGTACTGTATATGGTTTAACTAACAATTTCAAACTTTAAAACCAACCGCATAAAACTAACCCGCTGTTTAATTTTACTAATTTTTTCACCAACATTTTTTTTAACGACCAACAAACTGCAACCATCCGGCTACACCCACGCCTGCAATTGCAAACAGTACTAGCAAACCAGCTAGCCACCTATTCCATAGGAAACCCATTGCTCGAACATCCACTATGATAAAATTCCTGACTCACACATGACACTTTTTTATTACAAATAATGCTCGAACCAGCAACCTTCCCTGAAAAAGGTCACCGTGTACCTATTTATCACTTTTACACAAACACAAACTAATGAATTTGTAAAAGATCACGGATAATAATCCGGTTTAAACAGCCAATATGTAAAATTTAGCGTGCACAGCGACCCCAACCAGCCCGGTTGCTTTGAATCGTTTTCTAAAACCATAACTACTAATCCGACCGACCCCATAATTTTTCTCAACGAATGAAATCAAATAGCTTCAACAAAATAAAACCTGATTAACAAGCATAAACATGAATGGTATTGTAATCACAACAATCATTATAATTTACCAATGTGTCACAATATAATTCATCTTTACATTCGCTTCAAAAAACATACTGACTAGAGGTCAAAAAACGACTCTTTGAACACCTCTACCGGTACAAAATTCGATCAATAATTTCATCGGAGGGTCACTCAGACCAGCCCTAACTGCGATGGCCGCACACGGTCATTCATATTCATCCACAAAAGCAAGTATCGTCTGATGCCAAAAGTTGCCGGGACATTTAGGGCGTAAAAACCCGACGAATTCATTTTTTTCCACTTGTTAATAAATAAGTGGCAGGCAAAAGAATGATCGGCTATATATGTCTACAATTTAGCAACCTTCGGTGCGGGTTGTTGAGGTGAAGATGGTGGATAGTGACGATGGCAGCTGGTCATCGTTTCTCTTTCTTTTTCTCCGGTTAGACTGCGATTGATTGATTCCGGTTTTTTCGTTTTGAATATTGAGTCTTTCAAGCGTGTGACGTCTGATAGCTTTACTCGGTTTCAGAAGGTAGTCCTCAGCCCCTTCTTCTAAACATCTGTTTTCATCACATACAAAATATAATACAAGATCAGCATTATGCGAAAATCAATAAATAGTCCCTAAATTGATATTATTTGGGTTGTTAAAATTTGTCACTTAATTATTCTAGTTAACATTAAAAATAGATGGCAACAGATTAAATGTTTTATCAATATACACGGGTTTTTGAGTAATATTACATCCATAATATATTATATGGGTGCGCTGTTAATTATATATAAATTCGTCTATTGAATTACTTGGCCCTAATTAACCTATGTAGAAAGAAGTTAGAGTATACCCCTATGGCCTAATAATCCTATGTTAATTTAATTACGTTACAAGGGTTCATGATCTTACCGGTCGATGCGGGTTACAATGTTCTCAGAAGACATGATAACAACAGGAATCTGTTTCAATGCTGAAGAATTCTGCAAATGATTAAAAACCAGACCACTATTAGCCAACCATAATAAAAAGAGTTTATATGCAAACAATGAAATTAAAAACATAAAAAATTGAGTTATTAGAAACCTTAATTTTCTTCAAAAAGCTCAAACCCTGTCATCCCAGGCATAGAATAATCCGTGATGATCAAGTTCACCTTCAAATCCTGACATCACAAATAATAAATCTATATAATTTATTTATATATTGTAATCCACTATTGGATGATCCAATATGGTATCAGTCAGAGCAGATTATAACTTACATCGAAATGAGTGGAATTTGCTTCATCTTCCAAGCCTAAATATTCCAAGGCTCTGCTTCCACTATCAACAACGGTGACTTTGAAGGATGAGACTTGAGGAGGCGTTCGATGACTTTGCGATCGATGTTGCTGTCATCAACGGCAAGAACATGTAGCTCTGTGGATTTGGTATCCATTAGATGAGAAATGAGATGTGTTGTTGATGAGAATGAGAGATTGAATGAAATGAATGTATTATATATATGAGTGGGTGGAGAGAAGAGACTAGGAAGAAGATTGTGAGAATCTTGGGAGATCTTGATGGCATAATCACACATGTCTCCTTTGTCAGCCAACCCTCTGACCCACCGCCCTATTCATTTCATGTCACATTTTTAATTATTTAATTTAATATTCAACTCAATAAATAATATTAATATTAATAATACGAACTCAATAAATAATAATAATAATAATAATAATACGGTATAGCACAAGTAGAGTTTTATTGCATATTTTTTAACAAAGTCAGCCACCAGGGGCGGTCACAAGGAGGGGCAATGTGGGTGTCTCGTCGGACAAAAAGTTTTATTTAAATGGATTTAAATAGTAGATACATATTTTTAGAATGTCTGAATACTTATAAGTCAGTTGTTATGATAAGCTCATTATAATAACATGATTTTGCAAACTGTTATAATTTTAATCGCCATTTAAAAACATAGTGTATATTATTTTGTTTGTTAAAATCTAACGGGCATTTCTTTAGGTTTTGACTGGAACACGTGAATTCTCAGGGCCCAGCCACTAGTTAAAATTGCCAACTTTGGTCTTGAAAACCTGTGAATTTTATTTTTGAAGATTACATTGATGCATTTGATGCAAATTGCAATAGTAAAAAGGTGAAACACCATGACTAAAATTGGCCCATCAAAAGTCGCACATTTTTACTAAAAAGGATCCCAAAGTTACTTTGTCTATGGTAAAAAGCATTGAAACTGCGAAACTTTTATTACCCAAAGCTCGATTAACTTGAGAAGGTTAAAATGTAGCAACCTTTTAATTTCATTGCATATACTCACTTTAAACTTTAAAGATTACAACGACATATCATATCTTTAACATCTTTTTACGTAATAAACACGTTGGATTATATTCAAATCTTTATAGAAAAATAATAACTTAACCAAGATAGTTTATGTCGGATTTATCAAGTATTTATTTAATTTTTCATTATGTTATTTTTTTATAATAATTTTGATTTATGTTTTTCGATTGAAAAGTATGGCCCTCTCCGAATTATTATTTTTATACCTTGTTTCATAACCGTTACGCACTCTTAGTTAAATAATTTTTTTTAACCACATATCACTTTAATCATAAAGTTAATATTTCATGAGTTGACCTAGCTCGTCGTAATCAAATACACCGGTCAAATGTTTACACAACTAAATACAAGTGAAATCGCAATCAATTTTATATAAATTCGTTAAATTACCTAGTTAGACGTTACTTTATTTACTACTTATAGACTAAAAAATATACTTTGATGCAAGATAGGAGTTCGTAAAAACGTAACATTAAGGTTAACAACTACACTTTATATGGACTTTACATTTGATTGTCTTATTACATTTATGTCTATATGTTGCTTTCTTGTGCTAGTTTTGTTTATTTTTACCATGTAATTCCTACTTTAGTTATTGGGTTAGCCATACACTAAACATGTTTCTAGCAATTCACATGGCATCATTAAATGCTACAAGTCTTGAATAAGAATTCTACAACGCACTCAAACACCCTTGTTGGCGATCCTTTACTCCGACAACATCTAGGGTTCCTCGAACAATATGATATCTCAAACCCGGTAATTCCTTACCCCCCCCCCCCCCCCCTCTTACTAAGACTATAGAATGTTCTTGTGATTTATGGACAATACCGGGTATAATCCAGAGATTAAATCGTACTACGTAAGACATAGTTTGATTTTTTTAAGGTGATAGTGGAAAAGTTGACAGATAATCACTTTTATTATTTTTTTTATTTTTTTTTTGCTATACTTCCAATAACTTATAGAATATACAAGGCATCGAGACCACGCTTTAGTAACATGTACCTTCCCCAACTGAAAGTATGTTTACCTTCCATTTAGA
>NW_027496576.1:0-67069 GCF_021521415.1 Bidens hawaiensis | reverse complement strand
TCTAAGTAAAACATGAGCGTTTACGTGTTATTTCAAGGATTTAGGTTACTACCGTATATGTTGCATGTTTGCAGGTATAGGTGCTGAGAAATGGCGATTCAAGTGAACTATGATCGAGAGGAACAAAGGACTCGATAGTTGTTGATAGCAGTCAACAAGTCAAAAAAAAAAAAGAATTTTGGAGCTGAGGCTACCGAAGCTTACGGTACCCACCGTAAGCTACGGTAGATGTCCAGCGTAGCAAGCTGTCGTAAACAGTAAGAAGTTGGCGTAGTAACTTTTAGAGCTACCGTAAGCTACGGTGACCACCGTAGCTTACGATGGGCTCTGACGCAGAAATTGTAACTGCCTTTTAAGGCCGTTTTGGGATGACTTTTGGTGACCTTTTTCATAGTTGTCGATTTGGAGAGACTTGAGAGGCGATTTGGAGGAGCGATAACTCAATTTTGAGTTGTTTAAACATTGGAAACTTGTTTTTGATTCATATGCATATTGTAATCGAAGGGATGATGACCCGAATCATGCTCGGCTAAATTCCTTTGTGTTTTCCCTCGGATTTTAAGGTTTCGTATGATTTGTTAATTGAATGTTTATGCAATTGCTGAGATGGTACTTTAGTATTATTGATTTCATAATTATGATGTCTATGTATTGATTGATAAGTTGTTAGTTCGTTTAATTCGTGTTCTAAACCGTCAGTTCTTGGTGCTATAGGCAATCGGGATTAATCGGGTGGAATTCAGGGTTGGATAATCTAATTGATTTTTGAGTGATAACCTTGCAATTGTAATCCAAGTACTTAGTCCTCAATTATTACAATCATTTGCATATTCATGAATTATGTTTTATAGTTCATCAGATTAAACGTTTACATTAACATTCATTGAAACCTGAAACCGAGGGAGAGCATATCGTCTCATCTTTGATTGAAAACCGTGTTAAGTGTTTTAGTTAATTTTCGTTAATCAAACAAAACAACCAGAACTTTGAAATTTCATTTTCTGCATTTAGTTTAAATTTAGTTAATCTTTAAAACTACTTGGTAACACATACTCCACAAACTCTTCGTGTTCGACACCCATTTACCACTATCTAATTAGTTGTATTTGGTTTATTTTTGCGCGAGTCTTCGACCTCATGTCAAATTTTGGCGCCGTTGCCGGGGACGGGGAAGTTCCTTACCATTTGATTATTCGAGGCAAACATTTGACCCAAATTGGGCACACCAGGGCAGCATGCAGGATGTGATAATCAACAACAGGCCAGCACACTTCTACAATTGGGCCGAGACTACTTAGACATTATTTGATCACCAAACCTTCATGGGCGCGAGCATGGAACGGGCCCAAAAGCAGATGTATGATCGCCAAGAAGTGTGGAACCGGACCCACGCGTATGCTGAGCAAAGGGAAATTAATCATCGGTATGAGGATGACCGTCAAAGGAGAATGCATGAAGCATGGCATTCTGGTCAACCTGTGGTGGCTGACCCACCTATCGTCAACTACACCACATTGCCACTATATGACGGATCGATGAATTATCCCATGCCGACATTACATCATTCCGAATGGGTGAACCCGCATCAAGCTCAAGGAGAAGGTCAAGCTGGTGGAGAGGATCAAGGAGCGTTTGGTTTTGGTGAATTCACGGACGTGATGACGTCCATTTTTGGACCACCGCATCCACGTTACTATTGAGCTGCCTCGGCAGCAAATCAGGTGTCCTCTTGTACATTTTTGTATCATATTTTTCTGTTTATGTTTGGGTCTTGGGAGGTTGGGTGGAGTAATGACAAGTTGGAATTTAAGGGTCATGCTTGTGGTGGTGTTTTTTGTTATCCTAAATACCCTACATTGAGGACAATTTTTGACCTGATAATTTTTCAATAATTTGGTCAATAAAGGGTAATGGAAAATGGTCTTTTGAGGTAGCCGCATTTAGCTTCCTATAATCAATGCACACTGACCAGTCGGGTGGCGATTTGTTCACTTTCATCTTTAATTACTTGGATGCCGGCTTTCTTTGGAACTACCTGTGTTGGAATTACCCAAGCACTGTCTGAGATTGGATAGATAATTCCCGCATCCAACCGTTTGATGACTTCCTTTTTCACCACTTCTCTCAAATTGGGGGTTCAACCTCCTTTGAGCTTCCCGAGTAGGCTTTGCATCATCCGTGGTGATTATTTTGTGCATTACTATAGATGGACTAATACCCTTCAAATCGGCTATTATCAACCCAATCGCCGCCTTGTGATTCTTCAAAACTTCCAACAATCTCTCTTCTTGAGCCTCATTCAAGTTAGAGGCAATGATAACCGGCAACATCTCACCTTCACCCAAAAATGCATACTTGAGATGACTTGGCAACTCTTTCAATTCTACCTTGGGAGGACAAATCAACGAGGGTTCAGTATCCGAATTGATTTTTGTTGGTAGACTTTCCACCTAATGAGTCCACGGTGGTATGCCCATTATGTCAACTATTTGGCCACGGGTGAGATGCCGAAACATTGGGCCAAGAATAGGAGACAACAATTTCTTTCCCAAGTCAAACAATATATTTGGGATGAGCCCGACTTGTTCAAAATTGGTGCCGATCAAATCATTCGGCGGTGCATTTCCGAATCAGAAGTTCAAGAGATTTTGGCACATGCTCATTCATCCACTTGTGGTGGTCATTTTAGTGGGCAAAACACGGGTTATCGAGTTCTCACAAGTGGGTTTTATTGGCCCATAATCTTTAAAGATGCAAGTGACTACGCACGCCATTGTTTGAATTGTCAAAAGATGGGTGGAATTTCAAAACGGGACGAGATGCCTTTGCAACCCATTTTTATGGTTGACATTTTTGACGTATGGGGAATTGACTTTATGGGCCCGTTTCCAAATTCTTGTGGGTATTTATACATATTGGTGGCGGTGGATTATGTTTCAAAGTGGGTTGAGGCCATAGCAACAAGGACTAATGATCACACCGTGGTATGTAAGTTTTTTCAATCCAATATTTTTGCCAGATTTGGAATTCCGAGAGTGATTATAAGTGATGGTGGAACGCATTTCAAGAATTTCAACTTCGGGAAATTGTTGAAGCGGTATAATGTAAATCATCGAATTGCTACTCCGTATCACCCGCAAACAAGTGGACAAGTTGAAGTGTCCAACCAACAAATAAAAGAAATATTGATGAAGACGGTACGGGTTGATGGGAAGGATTGGTCGGTAAAGTTGGATGATGCATTATGGGCGTATCGAACTGCTTATAAAACGCCCATAGGAACGACTCCTTATCGGTTGGTGTATGGGAAAGGTTGTCATTTGCCAATGGAGTTGGCTCACCGAGCATTATGGGCAATTAAAAATGTGAATTTGGACTACAAGGAAGCTGGTGAGTTAAGAAAGTCGAAATTGAACGAATTGGAGGAGATCGGAGATGAGGCATATGAATGTGCATCGAATTAAAAGGAGAAATTGAAGAGGGTGCATGATGCCAAGATAAGGAAACGGACATTTGAGGTTGGGCAAAAAGTGTGGCTTTATAATTCAAGACTCAAACTGTTTCCCGGGAAACTCAAAAGCGATTGGATAGGCCCGTTTGTTATAACAAAAATGGGCAAGTTTGGTGATGTGGAAATTGAAGACTTACACAATCAAGCAAGACAAACTGTGAACGGACACCGACTTAAACCGTACTTAGAGGGTAAGGATATCAACATGTGTGAAGTGGACAAAGTAGGCTACCTGTTGCGGTCGTCTGAGGAAATAACCAATTAAACGGTCCAGGTTTGTTGTATAATTTAGTTTAGTTTTTGTTCAAATTTGGTCATAAAAATTACCTTTCTCGTTACAAGGTTGTCCAAATCAAGTGTGGGAAATTCTCGGGAATCTCTTCACCGTGTTGAGGACAACTCGGGTTTTTCATGGGGGGTAGGGTAATTTTTAGTTTTTGATTGTAAATAATTTTATTTGGTTTTTAATGATTTTGGCTTAACATAAAAAAAATGTGCATCAGGTGCCACCGTAGCCTACGGTGTCCACCGTAAGCTACGGTGGACCTGAAAACCCTTACGTTGGCTTCTTACTGTTTACGCTGGGAGTTGTACGCCAAGGACCTACCGTAAGCTACGGTAGCCACCGTATCTTACGGTGGACTCTGAATGGGCGACGTGGGAATCTGCAGTATATAAAAAAAAAGTTTTAATAAAATACCAAAATCTTCAACCACATAAAACCAATCTTCTTCTCTTCCTCCTTCATTCATCATCTTCATCCTTCCATCTCTTTACCAAACCCTAATCCCCAAACTCCATCTTCTTCAAATTCTAACCAAAATCAACGATTTTCGGGTCTAACTTGATTAGATTTTCACAAGGAATCACATTTTTGCTCGGTTTTCATCAATCTTAACTTTTTGGGGTTCGATTTTGGACCTTTTTGGTCCGAAAATTGTGAACATCAAGTGGGTTTTGCAAGTGACTAGTGATTAGAGTGTTTAATTCGGCTTAAAAGTATGTTTCTCTTCACTTGTTGTTACAAAACTCATTAGTTAAGATTACATGTTGTACATTGCTTACACGTGCTTGTGGAATATGAGAAAGTTTGATGATAGTTTGAAATTGTGTTGTGGTTGTAAATATGGTATGGAAAATAGATAAAAGTTGAAAATGAAATATGTTCTATGTTTAAACGAAATGCTGTCAAAATTTTGTGAAAAATGGCTTATGAATTTCATATATTCACAACCGTAGAAACAAGCAAGTGTGGGAATGTATATAGAGATGAATACTAATTTGGTTAATGTTTGTCATTGGTAGATGGGACGATCTGCTAAGGATAAAGGAAAAGGGATTGCAGGGTCATCTAGTACTTCTGCTGCTGAACAAGCAAAAAAACGGAGGTTAGAACAACAAGAACGGGAAGAAGATGTGCCGTATGTTAAGCCGGATTGGACTCACGGACCATTAACAGATCATGATTTGAGATGGCAACAGAGCTGTTTCACGAGAAAATGAATAGTTTAACAAAGAAGTACGACGCGTTTATTTGTGAAAAAGTGGTCCCAGAGCGTGAGTTTGGTCCGTTTGATGTTTTTGATCGATTCAAGGTGTTGGGTTGGGATGCAGCCCTCAAGTGTTATGATAGAAATGATAAGTATGTGTTCATTGATGAAATCGAAGAATGGATGGCAACGTTGAGATGTCCTTCGTTTAATAAACCCTCGGGGATGAAGCTCATAGGAACTGTTAACAATATCGAGGTCACTATGTCATTGGAAACATCGAGGCAAATTGCACGATTTGACAGTAAGCCTCAAAGCAACTACGTGTATCCGGATTTGACTGACTTGTATTATCAACCCGACAGGCATCCAACTTGGAGAATGATGTTGGAAGCATTGTTTTTACCTGGTACTTATGATGGGAAATTATTGAGAAAGAATTTAAAGATTGAGCCAAAGATGCTGCTCATCATTTGTTTGCATAATATCATGCCAAGAAGAGGGGATATGCAAGAAGTTCGGTACCCCGATGTCCTGATTTTATACTCTTTGATGCATGGAGGACCACTTGTTTCGTTCCGGTATCTAGTACTTAACAATATTTGGATAAGCCGGAATAATGTGAGTAGGAAGATTATTCCACATTGTCGGTTGATAACCGCGTTGTTGATGCGGTTTGGTGTTATTGGAGATAACGATATTGGAGTTGGGAAGAAACACAATCCGTTTGATGTGACAAAGTTGGGGGTTGGTTGGGAGTACCGAGCAAGTGACAGGTACCACATGTTGAAAAGCGAGGGACAAAGATAGAGGGCATTGAAGGTTGATGCTTGACCGTGGCAACCGGGAGAAGAAGATGAAAGTGAGAGTGATGATGAAGAGGGAGATAGTGGATAGGATGATTATGACGATGAACCGGGTGAGCGGGTTGCAATGGAAAGCGAAGGAGTAGGTGGTAGTTCGAGTGCGCAAGGACGGGGACGGGGAAGTGCCTTATCATTTGATTATTCGAGGCAAACATTTGACCCAAATTGGGCACACCAGGGCAGCATGCAGAATGTGATAATCAACAACAGGCAAGCACACTTCTACAATTGGGCCGAGACTACTCAGATATTATTTGATCACCAAACTTAATTCATGGGTGCGAGCATGGAACGGGCCCAAAAGCAGATGTATGATCACCAAGAAGTGTGGAACCGGACCCACGCGTATGCTGAGCAAAGGGAAATTAATCATCGGTATGAGGATGACCGTCAAATGAGAATGCATGAAGCATGGCATTCTGGTCAGCCTGTGGTGGCTGACCCACCGATCGTCGACTACACCACATTGCCACCATATGACGGATCGATGAATTATCCCATGCCGCCATTACATCATTCCGAATGGGTGAACCCGCATCAAACTCAAGGATAAGGTCAAGCTGGTGGAGAGGATCAAGGAGCGTTTGGTTTTGGTGAATTCACGGACGTAATGACGTCCATTTTTGGACCACCTCAACCACATTACTATTGGGTTGCGTTGGCAGCAAATCAGGTGTCCTCTTGTACATTTTTGTATCATATTCTTCTGTTTATGTTTGGGTCTTGGGAGGTTGGCTGGAGTAATGACAAGTTGGAATTTAAGGGTCGTGCTTGTGGTGGTGTTTTTTGTTATCCTAAATACCCTACATTGAGGACAATGTATCTCAAGTGTGGGAATGAGGGATGAAAATAAAAAGAAACAAAAATAAATAAATAAATAAAAATAATAATAATTTTTGAAAGTGAAACACCGGAAAAGTGGTAAGATTGTCGGGGCAAAATTTTGGTTCCCTTTCATGGTCATAATTCCCCAAAAAAAAATCAAGTTTGCTTAGTTATGTTAAAAGTGTGGTCGAGTAGTATTCTAGGCTAGGTTAGCATGCTTTCGGTTTATCCAATCACATAACATGCCACAGTCACTTGGATATTGGGTAAATGAAGTGCGGTGACTGAATGGTTATTCACCATTAGAACTTGTGCCATCGATGCATTTCAAGACCTTAGCTTGGCATAAAGGCAAAAGTGATTGAGGCACTTAGGTTAAAGCCTCATCTCGGATGAGTGTGAGTGTGGGTTTTGGGGGTTGGGCCTCATGAATTACATACATGAGCGTGGATAATGAGAGGGGTGGGGGGTTGTTTCCTTTAGTAAACATATTTGGGCTTATTGTTCCTATTTAATTAACCCCGATGTAATTGTGAGATGATCTGGCTTGATAGGTTCTTTGTAAGTGTAGTTGTTTTGATGCTAATCAATAGAGAGTGGTAGTAATTGTTCGTGCAAGTTATTATGATAAAAAAAAAATGAATTGAAAAAAAAAATTAGAGGAAAAGTCGAGGCAATGTTCAAAGCCATGTGGTTCGAGTTTGTTACGGAAGTTGTTATGTAGTTAGTGGTATTTTTTATTGTTTAATTTAGTTTTGATGTAACAAGCCGGGTCAGATCATGTGAGCCACTTTCAATATCCCCATTCCATATCTTTACCCCTAGCCTCATTACAACCCGTTTAAGACCTCTTGATTTGCTTTTATGTTAAAACACGATTAGGTGGAGATTTGACGGTGGTACAAGCGTATGAGGGGAGAATTGAATATGATTGTGATATTTGGAACGGTCACCGATAAGTGAGTTAATGAGTGACGGTGTGTTATGTGCGAGTAAAGACCGAACGCATGTTAAGGTCGACTAGAATCTTATGTTTTAAAATATAATATCAAGTAAGCTAGTGCAAACCTCTGCTTATGTGGGAATAGGGTATGACTCGGGACCTTAATAGAGCCGGGCTTGTGGTTTGTGTGGAGGTGGTGTTCTAAAAACAATTGTTTTGATGAGTTGCATGAAGGCAAGCAACATTGAAGTGTGGGAATGTGACGGGTGGATTGTAGCACCACCCTTAAATGTAGTAATTCTAAGTAAAACATGAGCGTTTACGTGTTATTTCAAGGATTTAGGTTACTACCGTATATGGTGCGTGTTTGCAGGTATAGGTGCTGAGAAATGGCGATTCAAGTGAACTATGATCGAGAGGAACAAAGGACTCGATAGTTGTTGATAGCAGTCAACAAGTCAAAGAAAAACAAGAATTTTGGAGCTGAGGCTACCGTAGCTTACGGTGGGTAGATGTCCAGCGTAGCAAGCTGTCGTAAACAGTAAGAGGCTGGCGTAGTAACTTTTAGAGCTACCGTAAGCTACGGTGACCACCGTAGCTTACGGTGGGCTCTGACGCAGAAATTGTAACTGCCTTTTAAGGCCGTTTTGGGATGACTTTTGGTGACCTTTTTCATAGTTGTCGATTTGGAGAGACTTGAGAGGCAATTTGGAGGAGCGATAACTCAATTTTGAGTTGTTTAAACATTGGAAACTTGTTTTTGATTCATATGCACATTGTAATCGAAGGGATGATGACCCGAATCATGCTTGGCTAAATTCCTTTGTGTTTTCCCTCGGATTGTAAGGTTTCGTATGATTTGTTAATTGAATGTTTATGCAATTGCTGAGATGGTACTTTAGTATTATTGATTTCATAATTATGATGTCTATGTATTGATTGATAAGTTGTTAGTTCGTTTAATTCGTGTTCTAAACCGTCAGTTCTTTGTGCTATAGGCAATCGGGATTAATCGGGTGGAATTCAGGGTTGGATAATCTAATTGATTTTTGAGTGATAACTTTGCAATTGTAATGTAAGTACTTACTCCTCAATTATCACAATCATTTGCATATTCATGAATTATATTTTATAGTTCATCTCAGATTAAACGTTTACATTAACATTCATTGAAACCTGAAACCGAGGGAGAGCATATCGTCTCATCTTTAATTGAAAAACCGTGTTAAGTGTTTTAGTTAATTTTCGCTAATCAAACAAAACAACCAAAACTTTGAAATTTCATTTTCTGCATTTAGTTTCAATTTAGTTAATCTTTAAAACTACTTTGTAACACATACTCCACAAACTCTTCGTGTTCGACACCCATTTACCATTATCTAATTAGCTGTATTTGGTTTATTTTTGCGCGAGTCTTCGACCTCGTGTCAGCAACCATAATGGTCTTCGGGTGCATTTGAAAAGGGAATCTAGTGCTCCCTTGAGACTTGATCACGGTGAAACTAAGTAAGCCAATAGTAACAAAATTAAAAGCCGATCCCGCCATTACACCTCCCAATGTTCCTGATCGATAATAATCGGTCCACACGTGTTTAACGGTTTAAGAGACGTATTTATAGTACAAAACCACAAGAACAAATCCCCAAATGTCAAGGTGAGATTGAAATGTCATAGTAAGTAACCCAGTTTGGAACTGCTGCCAGTTGTTCGTGTATGAGATGTGAATTGATTTGGTGGTCTGACATAGGCTGTCGTGGTCTACTAAAAAACAAATAATTCTAGTGACTTAAATATCTATACTAGTACGAGTAAGTAAGGTCGTCTCTACAGGGACTCAAGAAAAGTGCAACTAGTTTTTATGATTAACTAAATTAATTAATTAACTAAAGAGGACAGACGATGTCAAGCAGTTTGAAAGATTAATATCAAAACGAAACGATTACTTTTAAATTTGCAAACAATAATAATAAAAGGTATTCATTTTAGGTTCGGGTAACGTGACATTCAACTTAATCACATATTCACTTGACTTGATTACGCAGTAATTACTAGACCTATAAGTTTGATTGTGATGACAAACGATACCTTAACCGAATTATTGGCACAATTGAACTTAGTCTACCTAATGACCAGTTTATGTTATGAAAACTAATTAGATTGCAATAACCGATTATTACTAGTCCAATGACACAAGAGCCTAGCCCTAAGTGTTGATGAACACAACCAAACAAGTGATGCAACAATCAATAATCAAGCATACAAACTGTTTAAACAATCTAAGCAATAATCGAATAAGATCAAATACGAAAACCCAATCAAATTCTTAATCTTTAAGCACAATGAATCTGGTGATAAGTCAAATTACACAAACCCTAGCCTAGAATGAACACGAGAGTTTTAGTCGAGCATAGACATAACGTTAAAACAACTTATCTTCACGAACATATGATCAATGGCTGAACAGAAAGCTTCGGAATGGTGGAAAATCGTTCCCGGGTTCTTCTTTAGCCTCTGGAACAAATGGTAGGTCGAATAGGGGCTGAAAACTGATAATATATCGATTAGGGTTCTTTTTCCCGTTTTTATGTCGGTTCGCGTAGAGAGAAGATTTTTTGACCCTCAGATCGCGTCGCGTGAACTAAACTAACCTCATATTCAGCTTTGTCTCGTTGAGAAACCCAAAATTCATATATTATGGGTCCAGTAACTCATTTTCTAGGCCGAGATCTACCCGTTTTACTAAAAGATACTTTCCTGGTAACCCGTCTTGTTCAGTTTTCGCTTCGGCTTTAGGTTTCTCATCCAAACCTTTCCCGAATCCTTCTTAACCCTCAATATATATTTCCCTATGTTTCCATCTTCTCAAAGCTTGCTTAATCATCATCTGGATAGCTCTGAATTAGCTCGTTTAAGCTCCGAACACTTGTGATCATAAAAGAACTCAAAGTAATTGTGCTCACTATATATAAGCAATTAAAATACATGAAATAACACATATATACACATGATTTATACCCGAACATCATAGTCAAATGATAATGAAAATGTGTTCTAAGTAATTAAGCTTAATACTAATTGTCATGATCATGATGCTAAACACAACATTTTATCATTTATTTCTATCCATGGTATTTCCTTATGGTTGGCTAGTGGCGACGGTGGAGCAAGGTGGCGATGATGGCGTCGGAGATGGTGGTGGTGGTAGTAGTGGCGGTGATGGGTAGTGGGTGTGTTTGTTCAGGCCCCAGTCACACACAAATACCAACTAGATTTTACTTATTAAAGCACGTGAAGAATGAATAATTTCTGATAAAATTCGTTATATTCAATTCATGCTCAAAACTAGCTGATGCGACACTACGTGGACATACACATCCTATCAACTAAGCCCACAGTTCAACTTAGTGACCCAACTGTGACAACCGCCAATTTCCACATCAATATTCGTACATGTCCTAAGCGCGCTTACATTTTATGAGTTTATATTTAGCTTAAACTACATTTACTAGATCATAAAGAAAAAAAAATCTAGCGAAGCCATGCATATTGTCATCATACATTAGATAATCTTGAGAATTACTGGCTTACATACGCAAACTTCCGATTAATATGAACGTTGATGAATCCACGTGTAAAAACCCATGACGAGCCCATTGATATATAACACACAAACTATATGTTAAACGTTAATATTTTAAAAACAAAATATCCATAATACGAATACCGGTTCACATACACGTAATTGTGAATTTTTATGCCAAGTTACCATTATTATATGTACATACCGGTTCCATAATGAAACCATATATTAGCTCACACAATTATATTTCAGCAATCCATAATATGAAGAATACCTTCACACTTTACTCCATTGAATTAGTTGCAAACTAAGTATTGCACATGTAACAATAAGGCATTAACAAATATACCTATAAAAAGAGATTCATCACAATCTGATTTCTCTATAACGGTCGAACCAGACGGGACCCCTTTACCATTTGTGTAAGTTAAAATATATATTTTCAAGGTTGACTAAATGGATTTATTTTCAAAGAAAAAGTTTGCATGGAAACCAACTAAAATAATCCAACTAAATCTTAAGTGGTACTTAACCAAACCAAACTAAACCCAAACCACCCATCTCATATCCCTGTGTTTGTGTTCGACAGAGAAGACCAAAGGGGGGCCTCCCCTTTTGTTTGTCCTTCTTCTCACTTGCGTTCCCTAGACATGATATGTTGGAAAATATGGTGAACGGATATTTGGTGGTTTTATTATATGTGACTCTTTAAGTGGTGAATTGAATTATGTTTCTTAACTAGATTATTTATTTTACTTTATTAAAGGTTTAATGCCTAATATTAAGTCTCTAATTAATAAGAGACTTTTCATCCATGCATGGCTCTATATACAAGAGTTCTTATATGTTTCATTGAGATTTAGAGAAAAAGAATTTCTTAGAGAATAGAGAACACTTGAAGACCACATATATGGGAACCTATAGGCAGGAGTACTCTCTACTCGTTTCTATCACCAACTTATTCTTCCCTATTTCTTTTCAACAACACCATTTTACCTAATGCAATCACGGGTGCGAGTGCCATCTCCGGCAGTACACACACTGTTCCGCTTGTTGTACCCTAAGAGACAGACGAACTTTTTAGTAGAGACCCAAAATCTGTTTTAAGGGAAACATATTGAATACGTGCCTCAACCACACTCAATATATATATATATTGTTTTGTTCATCTTTTACTGCAGTTAATGGAGTTAGCCACACCAAGGAAAACTAATATGAATGTGAAGATACCAAACGGGTGGAAGACTCGAGTCAAGAAGTTTATGTTAAAGTTTTCACCAAAGAAATCGACAAGAATCTTTATATTAACATAAATTGCACTTTACATTTATTTCTTTTTGGTTTTGTACATGATATTGTACTTTGGTATTTCTCTTGTATAACGAGAGTATCGTTATACTTATTTTATTTTACTATTTTTAAATAATATTGTGACCCGTGTCCTACAATCTTGAAACAGATTTTCTTGAGATTGTTGCTACAATCTTAAAACCTTATTTATAAGGATTTTAGGTTCACAAAATGATTTAAAATAAAAATATTTTAGAAATTATAATCTTGTAAATATATATATATATACACACACACACACACATTTGGAAATTACGTGCATAGTACAACTTGTTGTGTTTGAATTTTTAGAGATCATGGTGCAATCTTAAATCCTATACCGTATTACAAAACGTAATGTTTGATTCATCCATTTGGTTTTAGAAACGATTTTGTAATCGTTTATATTCTAATTATGGTGTTAGAAACGGTCTTGGAAAACCATTGAGATTTTATTGGTTTTATTTTAACGATTTTTGCAATAGTTTATGTCTAACAATTGTATTAGAAATTGTGTTTAGTAAACCGGTCGTTTCTTGTAAACATTAATAATCTAACATGTCGGGTTTTATCGGTTTTTGTAAACGTTTCATTTCCTAACATGTGTGCTAGAAAGGATTATTTTTATAAAATAATATGTTTAAGCAGCTTGTCTAAACACCTCGTTTCCACATGTCTAAATATCTAACATGCGTGTAAGATACGATTCGTTATATATATAAACATATGTATTTAAAACGTTTTGTGTAAACATTAATTTTCTGATGGGCGTCTTAGAAAATACTGTAGTGAGACGTACATGTGTATTTTTTTTTGTGAAATAGTGCACAAAAAATTCTATGAGTGTCTGTTCATATTCCTCCCGTTAAGTAACTAACAATTTAAACATTAACTCGGTGTTAATGGCGCGACTTTTGCGCTATACACTAGAAAAACCAACAATTTAAAAGGTTTTGCCTTAACGTTTAATGCTTCGTGTATATATTGTCTTTCGTCTAACGTGTGCGTTAAAATCGTTTAAGTTATAACTTATTTGTTAGAAATTTTTTATTTTATAAACCATACTGACTAGAAATGCTTTTGTGGACATTGAATTTTCTAGTGTGTGCGTTAGTAAGAATTAGAAATGGTTTATTTTATAAACTCTATCCTTGGAAAATGTTATACGAAAACGTTAAGTTTTGTAATGTGCGCATTATAACATGTTTTTTTAAACATGTGTGCTAGAAACTGTTTTAGTACATGGATGGATATTTTATAAAGTTTTATTGATATTATTAATATAATATAATGCAAAACTAGGGAAATGATTTAGTTTGATTTTTAAACAAAATTTTGCATTTTTAAAATTTTATAAAATGGTTTGCTACTCTTGCTAAAAGTGATGTATGTTAAACTAAGATGGCTTTCTCAAGGTTACTTTATAGTGGAAAACAACTTCGTGTTGTGCGAGTAAGATAGATTGTTCAAGCTTTGTCACTTAAGTGTAGTAATTATAACAACTTGATGTTATTTTGAACATATTTATTCAAGAATATGGTTTCAAAATTGAAACGAGGATATGAGGATATGTGTGCATGGAGTTCTATTTGAGGGAGTACCTCAATACAAAGCATATAATGATATCATTGAAATGATTTTGGTCGGATGATGAAAGTGTTGAAGATAAGAACAAAACTTTGAGATTTGATGTCTAGATATCGTCTATTTATCCATTTGAACATTTATTATTAAAAAATGTTTTACATTTTATATTGTAGTTTTGGCTGTATTATTATTCTGTGTTCAATATCTTCGGATAACACCTGCAGTTTTACAACCAAAAACAACATTTATTGTGACACAAAATTATTTTACATATTTATATTAATGAAAAATATAATTAATGTTAAAAAAAAGGAATAATTTTAAATGGATAGTCAAAAGGAATTTTGTATAAGAAATAACTTGTGTGTTGTTGCATTGACTAAAAGCTAAGACGATACATCAAATGTATAAAAATATCATGAGAGTTTCATGAGAAAACGTGGTGAGTGTACTGAGATAAAATACACAAGAACGAGATATGTCATCTAATGTTGAGAGCATCAACATGGAGATGCACAATTGTGTGTTTTCGATAATTTTAACATATGAAAGAAATATATGTTATTCTTATAAATGAGTTTATAAATCTTGTGAGATCTATTATATGAGACTTGCAATAGCTAGTGATGGACTTGTAAATGATTATATTGCCATAAATGTGGTTGGAACTATTTGGAGGATTTATCTTCAATTTTGAAAATACGGTCCAATAAATAGTTGCATTGAAACAACAATAAAAATATTTATATAACTTTAGGCAATTAAGAATACTACGTTGTTGAAAGTCAATCTAATTGACTAAATCTCTAAATGTTAGTGGTTTATATTGTTAATATTCATCGTGTTTGTGATGAATGTGTTCATCAAATTAGCGACTTGGATTGAAGGCTTACGTTGAAGCCTTGGAGGTTAAAGGCAACCGAGTTATGACCTTAATGGATGAATTAAGTATAGTCTTTTGTATTGTTTAAGTTTGTATTTTATCGTCTTTTTATTTCTCATGTATTTGGGCCCGAGGCCTTGTAAACAAAAGCCCACTGAGCCGTGGATAATATAATGGTTGCATGCCATGCTTCCTCTATTTGAAGCATGGCCATGCAAGAAACAACCTTTTGAAAAAACAATCATCATATCCTTTCAACTACTCTAACTCTTTCTCTCTACTACTCTTCTTATCCAAAAATAAACAAGCTACAAACAAGATCCGAGATCTCAGTTCCTTAATGCGATTTCCACTAAGAACTAAATAGATTGATCCAAGAATAGTTGTTAGATCCATTCTCGGGACCTATAGAGTCATAGCATCGGTGGCTGTGTTAGTAGTGGTCATGGAGTGATGGAACCAGTTGTGGCGGCGACAGTATAGGCTTTTTTTTTCCCGTGAGTTTAGTTTGAATATGTTGGTATTGTTTTTCAATATGTAAATTTATTGTATTTGGTGTTGACGAATATATTTTTGTTTACGTGTTGTTTTAGTTTTGTTTTATGGAACCTTTTTGGGTTAGTTATTTATGTTTAATTAAAAGCTGATACCATCCATACTGACCAAAGTGTAGGTGGCTACAACGCTTGGGATTTGTTTTTTTTTGGTTTTGTTTTGTTTGTTCACTGTGAGTTTCAGGTTTTGTTTTTTGTAACTTTTTTTAAATATGTTAGTTTTGTTTCTTTTATAATATGTAAATTTGCTGCATTTAGGCATTAACTAATTTATTTTTGGTTTAGTTTTGATACAGTAACCGGATATCAACCAAGTTCGCTAAGGTTCAACGCCTCAACATGGGTGTCTTTTATTTTAAATATGTTAATATGTTGTATTTGAGCGTTGGAAAATTTATATTTTTGGTTTAGTTTCGGTGCCAATGTGAAGTTGGCTGGTAGGACCCTCATGGTACGATTATTCGTTTACTTTTTTTGAGTTTGTTGTCACTACAATTACGAAGTTAACCGATAATGATCAAATTCTCATCGTTTCACTGCCGCAACATGGTGGGTTTTGATACCTAGCTGTGATTGTTATGTTTTGTGTGAGTTTGGAAATAATGGGTTACACTATAGATTGGATTAGTTTTAGGTTTGTTGCTATTGGGCTTGGATCAACAAGCTTACCTGGCGTAGAATATGCTGGAGTTGACCCGCTTTATTTCTAATACATACGAAGGTAATAGTCCAGCGGATAGCCCATTCTAGATTCGCTCCAGTTGTTGGGCTTGGCTAGGGGTGTGCATAATTAGGGCCGACCCGAAAAAACCTGGAGAATCGGCCCGAAATAACCCGACCCGACCCTAAACAAAGACAACTAAAATCAGTCTTAGAAATATGCTGAAATCAGTTTCGGGTCGAGTCGGTCCTTTGCCCATGAAGATCTAAAAAAATCCGAGGACCGATTTTAGCAATCCTAAAAAAATGCATCATGGGCCATAACCCTAAAATAATACGCATCAACTGTAAATTGAACTTAAATAAAAATCCAATTAACCTTCTATCAAACTGAAACTCTATTACATATGTAAATTGAACGCAAGCAGGTATAAATCCATAACCCTACAATAATAAGCGAGCAGCGGTAAATTGAACCAGGTTTGCATTAAAATTTTATCATCAATCACTTATTAATTTTTGATCAATCAAATCACATATTTTTGTAATACAATACTTGCTTTCATACCTGTTATGATCTTTTTTTTATGAATAATAACTCATGCTGGCTGCTATGATCAATTACTACATACTCCAATAGATGGTTTACCTGCATATACAAAATTACAATAAGTTATATTTATATATAACAATCACATATATTAATGCAATCACTATATTTTTATAACATCTACAATAAAGTTTAATTATAATGATACTAGTATTGCTTCACAACTTTACCTAGTTAATCCATATATACATATTATATTTTGCATGATCTGGTGTGTTTATTTGGTTGATGTTATTTATTTGTTTTCATACTGTAACTTTTTGTTAATTAAACATAGATGGAGTCAATGAATGTTGAGAATTTATCAACTGACGAATCTCACGGAAGAGATAAGAGGAAGTCCCTGCCTTTTGTTGAAATAGAAACTGCAAAAAAGAAAAGTAAACCACAAGTTCCAATAAAACGACAAGTTCCAACAACACGGGAGTTTCTAAAAAGACTGGAGCTTCAAAAAAGCCTAGTGTTTAGGTTGATTTTGAGAAGTTTGAGGACAAGGATGAGAAACAAAAAGCAAGATGCAAGCATTGCTTAGCTGAATTGGCAGCAGGCCCAAGGTTAAACGACACATCGGCTTTGCGTCGACATACCCTTAGATGCGACAGACACCCTGATTACATGAAAAATCAAAGCAACATATTTCTCAAAAAAAAATGATGATGTCGACGGTGGTACTTGTGAGGTAAAATCTTGGAAATTCAATGCCGATGCATGTGACAGAGCTATAACTGAGATGGTCATACTTGATGAACTTCCATTTTCATTTGTGGAGCGTGTGGGTTTTAGAAGGTTTATACAAACTTTGAATCCGAATTATAAGGCACCTAGCGGGACCAATGTTGGGAGGAATACTGGGAATATATATTTGGAGGTAAAGGCGAAACTGAAGTTATTTTTTTGCAACTAGTAAGAGGAGGATCTATCTAACCACCGGCACATGGACATTGATACAAAATGTCAACTATATGAGCGTAACAGCTCACTTCATCTATGACAAATGGGTGTTGCACAAGAGGGTAATTAATTTTAAGGACATCACTAGCCACAAGAAAGAAGATATCGGTAGGGCTCTAATTCAGTGTCTAAAAGAATGGGATATTGAATACATCTTAACCATTACAACAAATAATATTGCAATAGAGTTCGTAAAAGGTAGGTTAGACAATTTATTGGGCGACGGGAGTTATGTACAAGTCAGATACATGGCGCACATTATCAACCTAATTGTGAAAGACGGCTTACGTGATGGGGCCACCAAATTGAGTGGATAAGAAACGCGGTTCGATATATCCGACATTCTCCGAAAAGATTAGATGCGTTTAAAAAATGTGTTAAAGCATAAAGGATTGAAAGTAAAGCATTATTATGTTTGGATATGCCCATCAGGTGGAATTCCACATATGACATGCTGGGCAGGGCCGAAAAATTTGAGAAGGCGTTTCAGACGTTTGATTTGGCACACCCAAGTTTCAAAAATGATTTGGGTGATGGTCTTCCTAAAACTACAGATTGGGGTTACGCGAGAAAGATAAGAGACTTATTAGAATTGTTTAAGGTTAAAACCACCAATGCTTCTGCTACTAAACATGTGACTGTTAACATGTTTTATAGTGAAATAATGGATATCTACAGGCATTTAAGAAAAATGTGAGGTATAGACCTTGAAAGTAGACTTTTGGCTCATAAGATGGAGGATAAGTTTGACAAATATTGGGAGACTAGTAACAAAGGTTTTAATTACATTCTATACTTTGCTGCTATATTAGATCCACGGTCAAAATTGCGTGTTTTATCATTTGGATTTTGAGGATGCATTTAGGGATGAAATGAGGAAGAGACGGAGGATCAACTTAAAAAAAGGATTGAGACAGCAGTTAAATTTATAACAAATGAACTAGAGATGGTGTTTAAGCACTATGAGATAAACAGTGAAAGGCCAAGTTCAAGTCAAGCTTCTCAAAGGGCAAGCACTGTTGTGGGTTCAACACATGGATCGAGTAGTTTTTTTGCTTAGTTTAAATCGGCAGGCGGATCTAGCTCATACGAAACTAAAACAGAACTTCAAACGTACCTTGAGGATATAGAGGAGTCTGATTATGAGGGATTTGACATTCTACAATGGTTGAAAGCTTCGTCTTCAAAATATCCGATAGTAGCGAAAATGGCGAAGGGTACGTTTACTAGTTTGCTATTAATAAATTTTTGCTTTTTAAATTAACGTATCATCCATTATAACTATTGTAGATATATTAGCTATCCCGGTTTCTAGTGTGGCTTCAGAGTCCGCTTTTAGTACGGGCGGGAGAGTTGTGGAACCGTACAAAATTTCTATGATCCCTTCGCTTGTTGAGGCATTAATATGCACGGGGGATTGGATTGGCATGTCAAGCAAGAAGATAATCAATGAAAGCCCGACTGATTTTGACGATATCGGAAAAGGTAAGTTTGCAATATATACATTATTGCATGCCCTTTTGTAGTTCGTTTATGTTGTATTTATATTTATTAACATATGATTCTTATTTATTTTTTTTGTAGAAATTTGTGAGAAAGCAGAATCAAGTAACATGAATCCAGAGGTCGAATAATCAGTGGTTGTGTGAATGTGGGTTTGAGAGATGGAAAACATGAAGGCTATTTTTATTATTATTATTATTGGTTTATTTTGTGTTTGCGGGAAAGTACTATTGATGGGTTTAGACTTTTGACGTTTAGTTAAAACATATTTATGGATATGGATCTTGGGATCCATTGTCATTTTGATTTTGGTGAATTTGCGGGAAAGTAGCATTTTGATTTTTGATCCGTTAATAAATGTGTTAAATAACAACAAGTAAAAGGCATTAGCTCATACCTTCGTATTGCTCTTCTAAGATTAATGAATGATCCTGTGCAATCACAAGCAGTATTTGCAAACCTTGATCCTTCATTCAAAGCATCAATTGGTAGGTTGGTAAAAGAAAATAGCTTCTTCATCATAACTTCATAATAACTGAACAAAATTATTAAAAAAAATTAAGGCAGCAAGAGTGAATTTTTGTTTTTATATCAATAATAATTTGTAAAGTTAAGAAATAAAACAAAATACTGTGACAGGCCAATCAAAGTGGACAGGACCCATTTGACTATGCATTACAAGTCAACCCCTCACTCACCTTGTCCGGTTCATTTGGCCACATCTAGAATTCCACATTTACAAGTAATTAATAAGTTAATAACATAAAACAAACTGGAAACCAAACCGGAAGTAATGGTTTGGTTTGGTTTTAATTTTCCACAGTTCGCTTTCGGTTTTTGAGAGTTAATTTGGTGTGGTTCACGGTTTGCCCTAAAAACCGTCATAACCGTATACGATTTAGAACTTAATTTGGATATGATAATTCATATAAAGGCAACAAGTAATTACAATACCTACTTAGAGCATCTCCACCGGCGGAGCAAAGAGTGGTTTGTGTTGACGTGGACCGGAGCAAACGGACGAGCGGCGGTTTTTACCGGTGGAGGCAAACGGAGGGATGGAGTTTGTTTGAGAATCCAAACGTTTGAGATGGGGTTTGAAATGGGCCCACCATCAAATAAAAAACTCGACACTTGATGACATGGCGGGCGGCGGTGCCGGCGGCAATCACCGCCCGGCGTTGTTGGGGTCACCCAGCCGGCGGCAATCAAAACCTCGCTCCACGGAGGAACACGGAGGCGGTGGGTAGGTGTGTTTTGGGGAAGACGGAGGCGGAGGAAGACGGAAGAAGACGGATCGACGGTGGGTTGATTTGTGTTGGCTGCAAAATGATTTGTGTTCTCATTTATAATGTTTTTTTAATTTATATTTTAGTATTATGTTTAATTTATATTTTAGTATTATGTTTTTTAATATATATAATGTTTTTTTAATTTATATTTTAGTATTATGTTTTTAATTTATATAGTAAAAGTAGGTAATGATGTGGAAAATGAGGTAAGGGGTTTTTATTGGTATATGGGTTGAGTAAAAAGTGAGGGGTTTTTTAAAGAAATGATTAGAGTATGATGTGGCGTTGAGGTGGAGGTTTGAATTGGTTTATGGGTGTGGATGCTTTTAGAGCATCTTCACCCATTGGTTTTTGTTGACATAGCATGGTGTTTGAATTGGTTTATGGGTGAAGACAAACGTTTGTGTTACGTTTGGTTTGCATTCTCAAACGTTTGGGTGGTGGGTTTGTAGTGGCCCTACCACAACAACTACACACAAATCATATATATATATATATATATATATTATTTTAATGGGGTTTAGATTGGTTTATGGGTGGAGGAAAAGTGAGGTTTTTTGACGAAAAGTTTAGAATATGATATGGCGATGAGATGGACGTTTGAATTGGTTTATGGGTGGAGATGCTCTTATAATTCAAATATGTTAAATATCCTACTTCTTCATAATATAACCAATTATTTTAATACTAAAAAATTTATTATTGGATTCAAAGAAGACTTTTATGAAGTTTACAAACATAATCTTCTTAGCTACTTAAAGAAGAGAAAAAAGGTTGGAAGGTCATTCGAGATATTTTTTCACTTTCACCTCTCGTTTCCTCTCAAAGTTCATATACGCTCATCGTCTGTTTAGGGTTTCTTAGTTGAGTATTAGATTTCTTGAGAGTTTCTGTATTAGATAATCATAATTAATGACGATCTAAGTTTAGTCTGTTCTATATGTTGTATTTTGCTTATCTTTGGCAAGATATTTGTGCTGGAAGAGTTTCTAGATAATGATTGTGTTTATTTCAATAAAGAGGAAGTTTGTTTTGTATTAATTTTTTTAAATGCAAAAAAATTTATTAGAGCATTCATAGTAGAGCAAAGCCAAATTGGAGAAAGCTTTCTTATGTCGGTGTCATGTAAGTAGTGAGACTTTTTTTAACTTTTTTGGATAGTGATTTTAAAACTCGTGTTAATTTTGTAATGATTAAGAGAAACAATGTAGTTAAAACTTTATTTTTATTTTCTTTAAAGTTAAGTTCTATTTTCATATATGTGTTTTGTTCAATTACGCAATGTTAGTATTGTTTTTGAATTTATTGCAAATGTCTACTTTAGTTTTCTAAAACTTGCAATTTTAATACTTTTTCTAACCCGGTATATTTTATTAGTTAAGTCAGGGGTAATTCGATAAATTCTTTATTTTCTTTAAATTTTTTTTCCTTTTGTTTTAATCACACTCCCCAATTTCACAAAAATATTGAAATCCTTTTTTCTTGGGTTAAAAAGATGCCAAATCCATTTAGGATTACAAATAAATGAAATTCACAACATCATCTTGAAATCTTTCATTCTCAATCATATTCTCCTCATTCAACATCTCCTGCACCATCAAACAGAGTCCTGCGAGTTTTGCCGGCCACACGGCTTATTAATTCTTCTTCATCTTTGTAATAATTATCCTTGTACCCAACACAGTTCCTACCAAATAAAAATAATTCAACTCCTATCAAACTTGTATCCTTGTCGGAGATAGATCCATCGGAGCAATCCTTCTCCGGCAAGCTTCGCTGGAGCAATCCCACCCGTTAAATTCCGAGTCCTCTTCGGTCGAACACGTAAACGGATCAATGGTTTTGCTTTCGGAGGAAGAATCCGGTGAACCCTCATGAATTCGTGACCTGCTAGCGAATAACCGGAGATCCTGAAATCGTGCTCGCGGTTCACGGTTTCGGTAATCGACAGACGATGCTGATGATTTTAATTTGATGGCTCTATACACGTTCTTCCCATCCCCAATTCACGCCAATTTTTTGAGGGATTTGGGGAATTTTGGTTAGGGTTTTGACAAACTGGGGGAATTTGAGCAGAGTGAATTGTGAGAAGATGTGAAAGATTGTGTGTGATCTGGTGGTGTGTGGATGAACTCAAGATTTGGGGGAAAATTAATTAAATCTAGGGTTTGTGTTGGATTTTATGATAATGAAAAGAGATTGGGTCTGTAAGAAATCAAAGCAATCTGATATAAAGGGGAAATATGATTAAAAAAAGGAACAAAATAACTAAGTTACCCCAGACTTAATGAAGAAAATAAATGGGGTTAGAAAAAATGTATTAAAATTGTAAGTTTTATAAATCTGAAATACCATTTGCAATAAATTCAAAAACGATACTAAAATTACGTAATTGAACAAAACACAAGTATGAAAATGACACTTAACTCTTTTTTTTTTTTAATATATTGTATATTAAAACAATAGTAATATTAAATTCATAAATAGAGATAAATAACTAAAATTTATTTTAAAACACTACAAAAACAATAAAAATTAAGAAAATAAAATTGAACATTTAAAATACATAAAATTTTAATTTTCATGTGATCGAATGCTCCAAATATGTTGTAGCAAATCCAATCAGATGTTATCATGCGTTGTCCACTATGTATAATCTCAGTACGAATTGTTAGTTTCACTTGACATTTGCCAATATCTTTGATTGACATTTGGGGAAAATTCAAAAGTGTTGGACAAAACCATGACCAAGGTGGTCAAAATTAGACATTTTAATAATTTTCCCTTATTTAAACTATGATATTGCTAAAAATGAATAGAAAGTTAGGCACACCCCTAATCTATATTTATATGTATATCTATACTCGTTAATAAAAAGTTACAAATTTTGTCACTTGTTACTTCCACATTAAATCTCATAATATATAATAGTAAAATAATTTTTATCATTCTCAAAAATTTATGCTTCAAAATTTGTTAATTTAGTATTTACTTTCTATTTTTTTCAAATATTTGATATTTATAATAATCTTTTACTTTAAAATTGTTTTAAAGACTATTGTACAACGATTCTTTATTAATAGTGCTTAATAGGTTTATTGTTTCTTGTATATCAATTATCTATTAAATATTGTATTTTCAAGAACTACCTGTGTAATAGACGGGTCTCAAACTAGTATGGTTATATTTAATTTCATTAAGCACACCCCTAAAATTAGGCACGCCCCTGATATGGTTATATTTAAACTCCAAGCTCGGACTTGAACTTGTTTATTAAACAAGCTTCAACTTAGTCTATGTGTTTGTTTAAAATTGACGATTCAAGTTTTTAATGGCATGTCACGAATACCTAATTTGTAGTTTGAATGAATAATTCTACGGACTGAACAAAACTCCTTTTATACCTGCACTACAAGTCTACAATGCAATTGGTTTAATGATATTATGTTCGACTATAATAAGTACATCATGCCTGTAACATATAGTGTTTAGCCACTAAGCCAAAACAGAACTCTTTCATGCAAGTAGTAGTTAGTTAGACTTCGCTTCACTCCCGGCACGATGTATTATGTAATATGAATATCATTCTTTTTTCTATACAATGAACATACAAGTTATGTAATCTCAAGCAACGTTATTATTATTCATAGACGTTATAGTTACACCATTACATTTTCTTATATTACAACGAAAACGTTCAATACTAGTATGCATATATATGTTCTGCTGAACATACATCTGACTGACATCACAAAGTTATACATAGTGTAGCTTCAAGGATTCAGGAAAGCTCTACGGAACACATAAACTTGCAATGGACCATCAACGTGAATATTAATTGAGGTTCTGTAACTTAGGACTTTGTTTTCATCACTTAACTTGAACACAAAGTAACCCAACAAAACTGAAGAGATTATCTTCAGTTGTCGATATGCAAAATCTCGACCCAAACAAGTTCGTGGTCCGGCCTGTGTATGAACAAGAAAGGTAATAGGGTTGACTAATACAACATATATATAATTAATAACTAGTTAAATATATAGTTTGAAAATAACTTTTATTATATGTCAAAACTCAATTGCTCATGCCCTTTGAAAACTCAATTAATATATTAATTATACTAACCTGAAAAGCTGTAAATTTGAAGGGGCTCTCTGGATGGAAGCAACCATCTTGATCAAGCCATCTTTCTGGTTTGAATTCAAGTGCATCATCTCCCCATATAAACTTCATCCTTCCCATAGCGTATGGCAAATAAGCTACCACATCCCCTTTATTCACATGACAACCATCTGGTAGAACATCATCTGAAAAGCATACCTTTGGATCCTACATCATTTGTATGATCTCAAAATTGTGACTTTGTTAGGGAATTAATTGTTGATACAAAACAAATTTAGATGTTGCTTTAATAGTGTAATAAATGCTATTTTCCTTTCTTTGTTTTGTTTTTTTTTTAAAAGCCAAATTCAAACTCTAACCAACCTCTAAATTTACACCAATTTAGATGTCCCTTTAATAGTGTAGTCAATGTTTTATTATTATTATTATTATTATTATTATTATTATTATTATTATTATTATTATTACTCACAAACCCTAACAGCCTAACCTAACTACTTCTAAACTCACACCACCAATTAATATTGTTCTTATGTAATTATCAACTCGCCCGACCCAATGCTAAAAAAGTAATTTACCAAGGGTCCTGCTAGGGACATCCATCACACCCACACAATGTACCATGTATAGAGCTATACGCGGTGTATTATGAGGTACAATTTGACATCCTAGCCTGCAAAAGCCGGGCTTGTCATATCGTAATCTAATACGCCGCGTATAGACCTATACGCGGCGTATTGGGTTATTTATATTATTGGAGCCCGGCTCCCTCCCATCCCTCTCCATCCTTTCTCTTTTCTTTTTCTTTTTTACCTCACCCTCACCCTCTTCATTCAACCAACAACAACAACCATTTATTTCCGGAGTCGGACGAGGAGGAGCCGGGATACGCCACTAACGGTCAGTCGGACTTGAACCAGGTTTCGTTTTATCTTTATTTAGTACATGTTAGGACATGGTTGTACATGTTATGACAGAAATTTGATGACTGGTTTAGTTTTGTTGTGTGATATCAAGAGAGACGGTTTATACTTTATAGGGACTTTTGAAAAAGCAAACTATATTTAATTGTAATTTGGGTTTCGTTATGATAACGATTTGAAATTTGTCTAGGCATCGACTGTTACACTACACCATGCATAGTATATAGACAACACCGATATGAGCCTGAACAGTTTTAGGGTAACCCTGGTTCATCGGGTCTCCCAAACTTAAACTAGGTTTCGCGTATTGTTACCGTTATTGTTAAATTTTTTATTATATTATTACTATTAAAATATTAATAATATTATTAAAATATTATTGTTATTAAAATATTATTGTTAATAAAATAAAATATTATTATTGTATTTATTAAAATATTATTATTATTATTAAAATAATATTATTCTAAGCATATAATTATTGTTATTAAAATATTAATTTTTATATTATTATTAGTATTAAAATATTATTATTATTAGGTACCTGATGTACGCCCAGATGCTGGTGTCAGGCACCGACACAACACGTTCGGAGGTACGCTCTTAAAGTGTATATTATATTATATTATATTATATCAAACGGGTGCTCGTTATGTTAGTGGGTTTTTCTAGAAAAACCCACCAGTTTTGTCTTATTATGGTTTTTTTTTTCTTTTTTTTTCTTTTCTTTTCTTTTGTTATTATTAATGTTATTTATGATTATTATTATTATTAATATTATTTATTTATCAATAATATTATTATTCAAAATTCGATAAAGGGCGTTCGGTTGCATGGCTTATTTGGGAAAATTGACAGTGCAAAACGAACTTTCAATTATTGGCTGGTTTCATTATAGGTATCTTGAATCAGTTATAGGGGCTTACTTGGGAAAACTGGCATTTCCAAACGAACTTTCAATTTCTTGGTTACTTTCGTTATCGACATCTCAAATCAGGCTCTTCGATTTCTTCAAACTCCAACTGTCTTGACCATCAACAACCACTAGGGATGAGATCGGGACCGTACCGGTACCGACCGGTCCTGGTCCCGAAAATCACCAATTTTTGGTACCGGTACCAAAGGTAAAAAAAAATTGGGAAATTACGGTATCGGTCCAGGTCCCGATACCGAAACTCAAAACTTTGGTATCGATTTGGTACCTACCGATTTTGGTACCGGTGTACCAACCGGTACCAGTACCGAATTTTCCCATCCCTAGCCACCACTACCAACCGTAGTTGTGTTCACTTCAACACATATCCGTCGTCACTAAGCTCAAGCTTAGGCTTATTATTATTTTTATGTTTAGTTGGGGGTATTCTAAGTTGATAATCTTATGTTTATTAAAGAATTATCGGCTTATATATATATATATATATATATATATATATATATATAATAGATGTGCAGTATAAGAATTCATTGCTCCAACATAAACAGCACCATTCAAGATATTAGTTTGATGAGTTTGGATCTCTCGGATCCGTGGTATCCGCTAACGGCAGCGATAACAGGAGCCCATAATTTAGACAAAGAAGTGGAAATTCGGTCATTGCTCCAACATAACGAGCACCAGATTGAGATATTAGTTAGGACTTACCTAAACCGGATGACACGTTTGCTGACGCGGATTTAGGTTCGGTGTTGACGCTGATATTAACACGTTTGCTTACAGCTTTCATTATCACCGACATAATACATAATGAAAGCACAAACTCAAACAACAATCCATACAATAGCTGTTCTCTTCATTATTTTTCTATACTTTCACTCAAGAGAGTACTAAACATGAAGAAGAGAAAAAGAATGAAGAGAATTGCTATTGTATGGATTGTTGTTTGAGTTTGTGCTTTCATTGTGTATTATGTCGGTGATAATGAAAGCTGTAAGAAAACGTGCTAATATAGGCGTCAACACCGAGCCTAAATCCACGTTAGCATACGTGTCAATCGGTTCAGGTAAGTCCGAACTAATATCTCAATCTGGTGCTCGTTATGTTGGAGCTATGACCGAATTTCCACTTCTATGTCCAAATTATGGGCTCCCGTTATCGCTGCCGTTAGCGAATACCGCAGATCCGAGAGATTCAAACTAATATCTCGATCTGGTGCTGGTTATGTTGGAGCAATGAATTATTATACCGCACATCTACTATATATATGTGTGTGTGTGTGTGTGTGTGTGTGTTGTAAGGCCCCGAACCCGGTAGCCTTACTTTAGCGTCGGATTTACTCATAAACACAGTTCTTACAAATCAGAGTTCATTAAAACTTTCGCGGAATATAAAAACTTTCATAAAACATTTCATAACAAAACACATCTTGTCTTAAAACATCATTTTGTCTTTCAAAATTAACGAACATTAACTTAAACGTCTTGAGTCTTCCGATGCCAGCCTCTTATTCAGTGCCACGTGTCTCCTCAAGCGAGCCGCCTCAACCTACTCACCTGCGTGCATACTAAAAGTCAGCTACGCTGAGTGAGTTCTAGTTAATCGTACGCCATACAATACATACACATACATACATATCCGAAGATACATATCCATACTTCACTAGTTACCCTTCTGTTCTACGTACATACTTGCTACCATACATACATACATATCTACAATCACTAATCTCAATCTACCGAGAGTACGTTCATAGTCCGCCGTCTATACCTGTACTCAAGGTCGTGAACACGTAAAAGGTCCGCAGTCCTTACCTATGTTCACCATTCATGGTACGTACAAGGTCCGCGGTCCTTCCCTATACCATCATACATCCACAACACGTACAAGGTCCACAGTCCTTCCCTATGTTGCAACCTAATTCATAGCACGTACGAGGTCCACAGTCCTCACCTATGCTACCACATCACAGCACGTATAAGGTCCACAATCCTTTCCTATGCTGACGCCCATCTACATTACGTATAATGTCCGCAGTGTTTATCTACGTTACGTATAAGGTCCGCAGTCCTTATCTACGTTGGCGTCTATCTCCTATAACACGTATAAGGCCCACCGTCCCTATCTACGTTTACATCTATCATCTACATCACGTATAAGGCTCGCAGTCCTTAACTACGCCATCACCTGCCGAGTCTATGTCCGACAAAAGCTAGAGGGATTTGCCATCCTAACTTACTATGTCGAACGTAGAACTCACATGCCATTCGTGTACCTATATACACATACTTCACATATACAATAATTACATTATAACATAAGAACACTCTAGGCGTTCTTTACATCATTCATTTAACAACCATACCCCTTGTCGATACGTGCAATATCCGAAGATCGTTCACGCCCCGACAAGTGTTCATTTGTAATGTTCATACATCTTCCATATATAATATTCGTACCTTCATTTATAACCTGACAGTACGCGCAATATCCGAAGATCGTTCGCGTACCGACAAGCAATCATTCATACCTATCACATATATCACATATGGCATACACTTATCACTTAGGATAAATGTATTAACAACACATCGAGTATGCACACAGCCCCGAAAACATAACAAGGAATGGGGCTAGAAACTCACTTGAACTCTACTTCTTTCTCCGATAGCTGTAAATCCCTTCTTTAACTGAGCTCGGCTGACTGTATAAGTTACACGTATCAATACTCGCCCGATCTAATCTGGTGGCCTAGTATTAGCTTACTTTTACTTATCGTTTTTAACTTATTTTCTAATCGAACTTGGCTTTAGGCGAAGTTAAACCTTAGGCGAACTTAGCTTTAGGCGAAGTTAAACCTTAGGCGAACTTAGCTTTAGGCGAAGTTACCAGCTAGGCGAACTTAGCTTTACAGCGAAGTTGCCATCAGGCGAACTTGGCTTTAGGCGAAGTTGTCATCAGGCGAACTTAGCTTGCATGCGAAGTTCATCAGGCGAACTTAGCTTGCAGGCGAAGTTGTCGTCTGCAGCTACTGTTCGTTCTTAAATCTTTTAATCACCTTCGTTTCTTAACCAAATAACTCGATTTAGGTACCCACGGAATCGTCTGACCAGCGCCTACAAACCCCAACCATCAAATCGACCTAACATCGATGTTTAAAGGGTGCGATTTAGACATATAGGTTACGGGTTCTTTTTATCAATCGGTTAACCCATCAAATCATAACCATTTTCAGTAAGATTAGCTTTGTTGGATTCGTTTTTACCATACAAACTCAGATCTGTCATTTCTCAAATCAAACCGAACCTATACGAACGATTTCTAACTATAAACGTACCTTGAACGAGTCGAACTACGAACACGGTTAAGCCTTGATGTTGTTTTGGTCCGTCACGACGTTCCAGCACCAACAAGCTCGGGTTTTCGCCTTCGGATCTTGGTTCGGGTCGTGTGTGTTTTGGGTGGTGGAATATGTGAGAATGAGGATTAAGTGGTGGTTAAGGGTATTTATATTTAGGGATCATGGGCTTAAGCCCATGGACTCTCCTTCCTTCTTTCATAACCCAAGTCCATAACCCATATCCATTACCCAACACTAGCCCGACCCATACCAACTCCTACTCTATTTATTTATTTCCCGATAACCCGAGTAAACTTTCCCTCTATTATTAAGTAATATAATTAATATCATTTTGGAAATTTCGGGATGTTACATGTGTGTGTGTGTGTATAAGCCGATAATTCTTTAATATACACAAAATCATTAACTTACAATACTCCCATCTAAACATAAAAATAATAGTAAGCCTAAGCTTAAGCTAAGTAACGACTGATATGTGTTGGAGTGAACACAACTACGGTTGGTGGTGGTGGCCGACGGTCAAGAAAGTTGGATTTTGAAGATTTCGAAGAGCCAAATTTGAGATGCCGATACCGAAAGCATCCAAGAAAGGGTTCGTTTAGCACTGTAAGTTTTTCCCAAGGTAATCACTGTAACTGATCAAGTTGTCCATAACGACAGCAGCCAATAAATTGAAAGGTCGTTTCGCAATGTCAATTTTCCCATATAAGCCATGCTATTGAACGCCCTTTGCCAAATTCCGAATAATAATATATTATTCATAAATAAAATAATATTAATAATAATAATTATAAATAACAAAAAAAGAAAAGAAAAAAAAACAAAAAACATAATAAGACAAACTGGTGGGTTTTTCTAGAAAAGCGTCAAATCGTACCCTAATACGCTGCGTATAGGTCTATACGTGGCATATTGTTTTTATGAATTATTGGAGCCCGGCTCCCCTCCCTTCCCCTCCTATCCTTTTTTTATTATATATACTCGTTCTCTCTCGTTCTCTCGACGTTCAACCAACAAACAACATAACATTTGTAATATATATACCCACAATGTCTTGGTTTAACCATTTATTTTCGGAGGAGGAGCCGGGTTACGCCGCTAACGATCAGCCGGGCACGTCGTGTTTACCCGACTTGAATCAGGTTTCGTTATATATTTATTTAGTATGAAGTTGGTAGTTTTTATTTTACTAACACTTGCTACATTACGTTTTGTTAGGAGTATGTCGGGTATGATACCCAGCCCCAACAACCTTACGGTCAGGCTAGCTCGTCGGGGTTACCAAATTTGAACCAGGTTTCGTTATTTGTATTTATTTACTATGAAGTTGTTAGTTGCCTTTTTAACTAAAGCATGCTACATTACATTTTGTTAGGAGCAAATCGGTTATTATGGTCAGCCCGAACAGTTTTATGGTAACACTGGCTCGCCGAGCTTCCCAAATTTGAACCAGATTTCCCGTACTATTACCGTTATTGTTATTTTTTATTACAGTATTACTAGTGTTATTATTAAAATGTGATTGTTATTAAAATATTATTATTGTATTATTATTATTATTATTATTATTATTATTATTATTATTATTATTATTATTATTATTACAATGTTAGTATTACTAAAATATTCTTATTGTAAATATATAGTTATGTTATTATTATTTTAATATTATTATTTATTATTATAATATTAAAATTTTATATTATTATAGATATTAAAATTTTATTATTATTATTATTATTATTATTATTATTATTATTATTATTATTATTATTATTATTATCGCTGACACTGTTGTTTGATTTTCTAATTTATACATGGTAGGAATACTTCGTGTCGGATTATGTAGATCAGCTAGCTGGTGTTTACGATAGTCAGCCGTCGTACCCGTCACCTGTCGCCGGGTCGGATTATGGAGGCCAGGCTTCCTCATCGTACCAGCCACCAGTAGCAAATGTTCCGTTTTACGGAACCGAGTCTTCATCGTACCACGGGCGAAACGATCATGCTGGGGTAAACATAAATGACAATGATGAGGATGCCGTGGTAAACCCAAATGTTCCGTTTTACGGAACCGAGTCTTCATCGTACCACTGGCGAAACGATCATGCTGGGGCAAACATAAATGACAATGATGAGGATGCCGTGGTAAACCCAAATAACGAAGATGAGTACGACGATGACTACATACACGAGGTGACGGTTTCGTATAAAACAGATGCTGTAAGACACCGTGTGTTTTTTTTAAGTTAATATTATTTATTTGTACGTTATTTAATTAACGGCTTAATAAATAGCGTAAAACTGTTTCAGATTTTTGAGTGCCGCGAGGATTTGGAGAAATGGGAAAAAAATAGAGGACGGGAGCATGGGTTTGTTGTTGTGGTCCAGCGGTCAAAGTAAAACGGTGTGGACCTTGCATGCAATCGTGGAGGCGAACCCAAAATAAAGGCGACGGTGAGACGTACCGGCAACATTAAAAAATGATGTCCGTTTAAGATCCTGGGCAGGTGCGACTCGAGGGGTGCATGTTGGAGGGTTCAAGTGGTAAGCAAGACTCACAACCACGATCCCGTTGAATATTTGGAGGGGTGTGCGGCTTTTAGAAAAATGAACAGCGGCCGGTTGGATATGGTTGAGAGTTTACACAGGACCGGCTTGAAGCCCCTTCAAATCCAAGCAGCCCTCCGCGAAAAGTTTCCTGGTGTGCAACCTGCAATAAAGGACATATACAACCGCACCGACAAGATTATGAGGGATGCGTTACTTGGAGATGCCCCTATGAAGGTAGTTTAAAACCTTTGTAGTTTTAATGTGTACTTGTTGTGCTTGTAATATTTACTAAAGTTTTATTTCTAACTATGCAGGCGCTGGAAAACTTTCTCGCAGGCAATGGTTTCACGTTCTATGCCCGGGAGAATGATGCCGACGATAGGACGGAGGAAATTTTCTTCTGTCATAATAAGTCGCATAAGATGTGGCGTGCGTTCCCCGAGGTGTTATTGATTGACACGACGTACAACACCAACATGTACGAGTGGCCGTTGGTTCAGTTTATCGGTGTGACGTTAACATCACAGTCGTTTTGTATTGCCCACGCGTTTTTTATCAGGGAACGGTAGAGGAACTTCACCTGGGCTCTGGAGAAACTTAAACAAATGCCCGATGACTGCATGGAGCCACGCGTGATTCTAACTGACATGGACCAGGCCCTCATGAACTCCTGCGGCGCGGTCTTCCCTAATGCCACCAAAAATTTATGCAGGTGGCACATATCCGAGAATATATGGAGAAAATTTAATAGTCTATATAGGACGGATATGGGGACGGACTTCGCATACTGGTGGAAGGTCCTGTATCAGTCTCCGACGATACAACTGTTCGACAACCGTCGCATCAACATGGAACGTCATTTGATACGAGACGATAGAGCAGGTGAGTCCTTCGTATCAGTTGACAGTTTTTAATAATCTAAACATACATTATTAATGTTTCCCTTTATTTTTCAGAGATATGGCAATACATTTGCAACAACAGGCTGGATCCATACAAACACAAGTTTGTAGCCTGCTGGATCGGCGAAACTACGACGAACCGAGTTGAGAGCCAGCACGCAAATCTGAAAAGGTACCTCAATGGAAGCAACAACTCGCTCGACACAATTGCCAGGCATGTCCTTAAAATGGTCAACTCGCAGATGAAAGAAATCAGTCGATCTTTTCAAGACTCCCGTTCCAAGGTCATGGAAGGACATCAACAGCACGCCTGGTTGAAGTAGCTACTAAACAGGGTGTCGATTCACGCTCTAAGGCTACTTGTGAACGAGTATGAGTTGATACACAAGATGCGTGACGACGGCGCTTCATGCGACCACCATTTGTATTCGTCTTCGGGGCTGCCATGTGCTTGTTGGATTGAGGTATACATAGTTAACGACACGTGTATCCCAATAAAGGATGTTGACCCGTTCTGGAGGAGGCTTAATTTTGATCCAGCCTATCCGCCGAACGAAGAGCCAGACTACGAAGTAGGTCTACGGGACATCAGAGATAAGCTATCGTCCATAGATGACCCTAATCAAAAGAAAAGTTTTTGCGCCAAGCTCATATCTGCTATTCCAGGGAGATCTAAAAAGAAGGAGCCCGAAAAAAGAGAGGATCCTCGGGGGCATCCCGAAAAACCAGATCCCCCGAGGTGTGACAATCGTCAATTTCAGGTTAACTCCGTTAACTCAACTCCGTCAATTCAAACTTAAAGATCATTGAGTCTATAACGCACACCTCATTACATTTAAACTAGGGTTTAAATGACGCTTAACACTTACTACATGTGTAGTCTTTCGGGAATTGCACCGAAACGCAAACGAGTTGACGCAAACAATTGGTGAATAAACGAAAAACGTCAAAACAATAATTATGTGATAATTATGTGTTAGACTTATGTGTTATGTGATAACATTCTTATAAACATTAACTTAATGTGCTAGAACTAGTTAATTAAGCTAGAAAAGTAACATTTGAAAGTTAAGGGACCAAAGTGTATTATATTATTATTATTATTAATAATAATCACCAAACCCTAACCTCTACGCCATTCCCAAAACCCGATCGGCAGCCCTCCTTGCCCCCTCCTTGCGATCGGCCCTCATACACACACATACAATCAAGATTGTTCAAGTTTGATTGAAGATTAAGGTGCTAGGAAGGTATAAACGATTATCCTATGCATCCTTTATGCTTAATTTCGATTTTTAATGGGTTAATTACAAACGCTAGATTCCGAAAAATTCATATATTGTGTTCATATGATTTTTGTTTGATTTGATGATGTATTGATGATGATTGATAACTAGAATTGATATTGTTACATGTTAATTGTTGTGTCTTTGATTTTGAGATCAAATAAAACCCTAACCATGTATGTATGGTGTAATTGATGTGCATGGATAGTGGTTATGGTGTCTAGAGTGTCATATGAAAGGATTATGGTCTATAGATGATTAATATGTTGAATTTTGTTGCAAACAGTTTCTGGATAGATTGTGTTGTTGATGTTCAATTGACTGTATCTGGGTGTAAATGTGAAAATTGGTTGAGATTATTGATACTACAGTAAACTAGGTTGAGTCTAGTTTCTAAAGAATATAAATTTGTAATTTTTGGACGTGTAAAAGTTAACCTTTATGATTTTACAAAAACTTTGTGCAAAGCTGAGTTGTTAGACTTGCTGTTAGGTTGTTTTGTAAATGTTATATCTCATGAACTACGAGACCAATTGGGTTGGTTCCACTTCTGGAAGTTGACTTGTTGAGTTAGGAACCTAACCCAAGTGGTCTTGCATTTGTTGGATTTTTCATTTAAAGGGAATTTCAAATAACATTCTGTTGCGCATGAATTTGACTGTTATGAGCTTGCTGTAATGTTTTGGTCATTATGAGAAACCTATGTGGAATAAAAATAAAATAAAACATGTTCTGGAAACCTAACACATATATGCTTTTGTGATGATTTTTGGTAAATTAATTGAGATGCTATGATCGGTGGAATAGTACAATCTTTCAAGTAGAATTTCTGTCTCGGTGAAACTAGCTGCTGAATTTTGTGAAAATGCATGAAACATGATACTTGCTATATAATTGTTATTTTTTGACCAAATTGCCCCTGTGGGGAATACTTGCTAAATAGTTGTCGTGTTTTGACCAAATTGCCCCTGCGGGGAATAGTTGCTAGTGATGTACATTAGTAATACATGACACGTAAACGATTGTTCACACACGTAGCGTATCACAAATGTGCTTGTTAAGTCACACACGATTCACAAACAAACACGAAACGTGATAGTTGCATAAGTACTAGGTGCCGGGTCTAGAGACTCGTTAATAGTTCCGACACTTAGAAAATCTCTTTGTTGTTTTAGAACGCTAGAGAGAGTTTTCTGTGACGCGCATCACTTGGTGATTTATTTTGAGAATTCTTCGCAAACAGTGAGTTTCACTTACCCCTTTAAACTGTCTTAAACGCTTTTCACTTGGGGGAGATAACATACTCCGATAAACGCATTTAAGATTTTGTTAGTAAATTATATATCACTTGTAAAGGCTAAGTGGCAAACGAAACATTTGAAGTCCTACACATCGAACCGGTTAATATTTGGAATAGCGAGTCACTGTTGAGTAGTACTACTGGGTTTGACAAACCCCACCCAACGCTAAACTCGACTGGAGGTCGAGCGGGTGTAATTTTGGCTAACACGTACCATGGTCTGGATGACCCGGTGACAAGGCACTTGATAAACAGTCAGCTTCGGTGTCGAACACTTAGTAATACTTGTTTTATAGGCTAGCTACCTATAGATATATAATTGATTTAACACTATCTGGTAATGCAAAACGCTAAACGCAAAACGCTGAACGCTGAACGAAAAACGCTAAACGCTTTATTTTCTATAAACTTGTGAACTCACCAACCTCGTGTTGACACTTTTAGTATGTTATTCTCAGGTAGCCGAGGCGGGCGCGCGGTATATGATCATGCATTGCTTGAAAACGTTTTTGTTTATGCAAACTATTTTAAACTCTTATCATTGGGTTTTAAGTCGTCCTGCGTGACGCAATTTTTGTCTTTTGGTTTTTACGCTTCCGCACTTATTTTCATTTAAACGTTTTTATGGTTTGATTATAACTAATTAATCCGATCCTGTTAGTTCACACCCTCTGACGGTAAAACTCCGTTAGTGGATTTAGAGGGTGTGACACGAGGCATAGCTCATACACCCCCGCTCCAGATCTCCCCAGACATAGCTTCTACATCCCCGCTCTAGATCTCCCTAGACACAGCTCCTACACCCTATCCTCGTCACAGGGGCCCAGCCAAGAAATCCCCACCCCTTCTTCACTGTCTCGTTCGTTGTCCCAGTCAGCATCACGGTTTAAAATTCCTTGGGGGTGACCTAAGACATCGAAACCTACGGGAGCTCACCTTGGGTTTCCTTTGATGGTTTCGCCAACAAAAGTACCGGCGATAAAAATGTTTAAGAGCCTCATTCCTAGCTGGGCACAGCCGTTCATCTCAAACATCAAAGACGTACACCCAGACGGTAACTGCGGTTTCCGAGCAATCGCCGTGGGTTTGGGGAGGCATGAGAAATACAGGTCGGATGTTAGGCGGGCAATGCTGAACGAGCTGGAAACGAACGAAGGGTGGTAGAGTGCGATGTTCAAGAAAGAGGATGACAGATTGTATGACTGGGTTCGTTCCAGCCTTCCATACTACAACACGGTCAAACCGGCGCCGCCGAGTCTTTGGTTCAGCGTACCCGGTCACGGGCACGTGGTTGCTAAAACATACGGGTGTGTGTTAGTCAACCTACACGGCAATGACACGAATGTTACTTCCCGTTGAGACTCGGTCCTGACTCGATTCCGGAACCAGTAGTTATAGGCATCGCTAACTAGGGAGGTGATCACTGGATACATATCAAACTGGTAGGGGATTTCCCAATGCCTACGCCGGACCGTAATTGGGTAAGAAACGCCAAACCAGCGGTGCTCGAATGGAATACACGGTACGGACAGTGTTTGAAGGAGTACGAACAGATACGCCAGGGTTGGTAAAGGGAACCCTCTAACGTAGATCTAGACAGCTTATAGAAGTCAGTGTATCAATGGATATATATAGACACACACATATATACATATTTATAGAAGACAAGGTATCAATGGATATATATAGACACACACATATATACATATTTATAGAAGACAATGTATCAATATATATATAGATACACACACATAATAATAATAATAAATAATAATAACTAATAATAATAATAAATAATAAATGATAATAATAATAATAATAACTAATAATAATAAATAAAAATAATAAAAATAAATGATAATTATAATAAATAATAAATAATAATAAATAAATAACAAATAAATAACAATATTAAATAATTGTAGGTTCCCAGCCGGATCTTCACGGAATATCTCGTTCTACGTAGGTGCGGAATCCCTACGTAAGACGATACGAGCGTAGAAGATGATATACGTTAAACACGATCAAACACACGTTACAATAAACAAAGACACGTTGTATTGCAACTGGAAACACGTGATTCACTGATCACCGATTACACAAACTCTAAACAACTCGTAAACAACTGATAAAACTTCTCTTAAACCTAGCCGTAACCTAAACGTTTATATCAGACGACAACTTCGCCTAACATGTTTAGGCGAAGTTGTCCCTAACTTCGCTTGTTCCACAAGTTCGCCTATATAAACGAACTTGTGAGCTAACTTCGCTTAATACAAAATACAAAACATACTAACTCGATTACAGACACTATATACTGAACTACTGACATCATGTACCAACAGACTCCCCCTTGGCAGTAGCTTCATATCTCTATCTTCAAGCACGTGTCTTGTAATCTCAACAATCTTGTATCTTTCATCTTTAAGCATGAACGCCTTCTCGTACACAAACTGAAACAACTCTTTGATATTTCTTCGCTTCTTCTTTCCAAGCAGGAATATAAAATATCTTTTTCTCGTTCAGCATCTGCAGATCAGCTTGAGACAAGTTCACTAAATGCATAGGATCATATACTCTCATCAGCTCTTGTTCATCTTCATCCTCCATTACTGCCTCAGCTGTTTCACAATCAACGTACCACCACTTCAGATCTTTGAGCACATCCTTGGGCATTTGTTTCATCGGCACTTCTTTTAAACACCGGATTGGCTTATACTTCATTATCATTCAAGGCTTGCCATCTGCTCTCATTCCTATGTCTTTGTCTTCAACAAGCTTTCCTTTCTGTGGTTTCAACAGCTCGAACTTTTTCTCCTTTATACTTTCCTTCCATACTATCTTCCCAATGATCCTAGCCATGTTATCATCACTCCTGTTTATCAACCCCAACCTAGCTAAGTCCTTCACTTCACATTCAGGCAACGTATTCAACGATCTCAACAGCCTCTTGAAATACTGAACCCCATCATACCTTTTAATCACAAAAAGCCTCAACTGCTCATCATATAACCAGCATATAATCCCCTTTTTCGATTCAGCATAACCCCTGATGTTGTAACTTTTCTTGAACATAGTAGGGACCGCCGGTTTCTTAGTTTTTACGAACCACTGAGCGTAGCCTTCTTCCATCTTGGCTGCTCCTCCCATTCTGTCTCATCGCCTGCTATATCTTGACCCATATCTAACTTATCAACTTCCGGAATCTCATGCTCAACATTCTCCTCCACAATCTCTCCTTCTTCAATCTCACTATCAATGACAATCTCAGCCCCAATCTTCTCAATCTCCTCCAAAGGTAACACATCCTCATCACCTATAACATCATCTAACACCTCCTCAGCATCCACGACCACCACATCATCACCTGAACCGCCAGCTGCACTCGTTGACTCCCCCTGAGATGTGGAAGTCCCAAGAGCTTGTTCAGTTCTTAGTCCTCAGCTCATCACCCTTACAGCTCGTCCCCCCCTGAGATGCCAAGAACTGTTTCAAGGCATCAAATATTTTACCATGTTCGATCAGCAGGGACGACTGAATCTGATTCTCCGCAACGAGGCGCTGAATAGCATGAGTCTGGATAAGATTTACTCTTGATTGTTCTGCCACGACCCTTTCAAGCGCTGCTATTCGTTCCGAGTCGGATAAGGTTGCATCGAAATCAAACCTCATATGTGATATGTCTTGAGTGTACGGAGGAGGGATTCCCAATGTAACCGACACCTCAGAAACAGGTGAAATCGTAACCGCGGGTGGTATCGTAACCGACAATCCTGCAGTAGCAACAACTGTCGACTCAATAAATCTTGCTACGACCTCCGATGAAGTAAGAGTTGGAGGTGGTAAGCACACAATCTCCGGAGCCGAGAGTTGGAATGTAGTGGGTGGGAGGCCGAATGAGGATGAGGTAGCCACCACGGGAACGTCCGTGGCGCTTGGCCTTGTAACTGGCAATGGTGTAGGGACTATAGTCATACCAGACAGTGCGGGTGGAGTGAAACGAACCACCCTTGAGCTCTCACCAGCTCCAGAACCTGCACCTGCCCTTTCCCTTCTTGATCTACGGACCAACTGATGTAAATCTTCCTCAAAATCTGAATCACTGTCATCAGCGTCTCTCTTCCTCTTCCCATGAATCCTTTCTTGTGTAACCAAAATCCGTCTAGCTTCAGCCACATCATCATCTGAAGAATCAGAATCAGCCTCCGTCGTAGTTGCCCTAGCAACATCCACACTAGTAACCAGTGCAACCAAGACTTGCACATTTTCCTCAGGATCAACACGCTCCATATCAAAAAATTCTTGACCGCCAAACGCTGCATCAAGGTCTACATTTTCCTCCGGTGGCACAACAGGAGCAGCAGGTATAGGTTGTTGTACCTCAGGTGGTTGAGGTACTCCAGCCTGTTGTGGTACTGGATCCCGAAACTCGTCCCCACGAGCTGGAACATACACTGGTTGATCAAGTACCCAAATAATGGAGTATGTCGAGGACGGAGCTCAGGTTTACTCCTCGCACTGGATGATCTGCACTGAGCGAAGATCCTCTTGCTTACACTCTCCACATATCTAATCGGGCGGCGCTGAGGTAACGTGGGAGCAACATGATTCAAGATCATTTGAAGGAATCTTGGATACATAAGAAATCTCTCACGCGCCACCGCTCGTCTTTGACGATCTATCTCGTAGAAGACCATCTGACTAAAGCTATAACGCTTATTGTAAGTCAGTGCAGTCATCGCCGATTGCATGGTCGCACCCATTCCATCTGTACCAGCCTTTCTCCCTGACATACACACGATCATCACGTGCATGAGAAAGCGCCATTGGTCTAGCAAGAACCCCTTGCGTCTCTGAGTATCCCCCAAAGGACCAGAATATCCCAATCTCAGAAACGCACCATCTCTGAATGGAGCCACGAAATCTGTAGGATCGTCTCTCGTTTCATCCCCAAACTGTAAAGCCACCCTGATCTGTTCAGACGAGAACTGTACTATCTGATTGTTAACCGTTGCACGCATAACCGGGGGCTCGACTCGACAGTCATATTCCACTGTCTGCCAGAAATCTTCTATGTTTGGCAAAGAGATAGGCAGTGTTGTAGTAATTGCGTGGAAGATACGCGAGCGGAGTAGAAACGTGATGATCTCGAGGAAATCATCAACACCGCTCGCATCCGGGTCCAATGTGATGTACATGTTATGCCCCGGGAAAAACTGTCGATGGTTATCTCCTCTTTCGTCACCACCTGCACCACCTGCTCCAGCTACAGCAGCCAAAACAGTCTAAGTTAGAGAATCGTCGAGGCAAATCACAAGTTCGCCTGTTACCATGAGCGAAGTTATGATTTATTCTGTATAGGCGAAGTTAGGGGTGGGGCGAAGTTGGGAACAACTTCGCCTTAACTTCAACTTCGCCTGATAACGGTTAATAAAAATTAAGAAGGGCCAGGCGAAGTTAATGATAACTTCGCCTATCCACAACTTCGCCTCATATACTGTTACATAATTTATTATCAGGCGAAGTTAAACCTCAGGCGAAGTTAAGGATAACTTCGCATAAACTGTAACTTCGCCTGAATACGAATCGGCAACAGTTTAGATGTTTAAATGAAGTGATTTGGTCAATTTGGAGATTGCGGACTCTTAAACACATGTTTTTATGGAGATCTAGACGATCAATATGATTACGACCACGTGAAAATAAGTTTGAAAATCGGGTGTTGAGGTTTCGAATAAACGGGGTCGCGAATCGGGTCGAAACGACCGTTGATTAACGCCATTGTCAGTGAATATACGATACAACAACCCTACACACCTTTAATCGGATTAGAAACGAGAAAAACAACACAGATTTGATTCGAGATATAAGTTCGCCTAGAGTTCTGAGTATAAGTTCGCCGGATTTTGAAAAACAATACTGAGCATTTGACCAAAAATTTCTTTATATAGGGTCAAGGTTATACAGGCGAAGTTATGGATAACTTCGCCTATTGCAGGCGAAGTTATGGATAACTTCGCCGATATTAAACTTTACAAAACAAACCCCTATAATTTGAACAATTTGCAATTAAATTTTAAAACATCCTTTAAAGAGTTAAATGATACGATCAAGACCAAGTAACCAGGTATAAAATCATACAACTACATAAGTAGAATAAAACTTAGAAATTAAGTACACGGGATCAAATTTCAGTCTCGACAGGGACTACCACGTTTTAGAAAAGATCCGAACAGGAATCATACTAATTACGTGACTGTCACACAGATCCATGTTCAGCTGTATTATGACATAAAGAAATAGGTTGTAAGCAGGTAAATAACTTAAAATGATTTTCATCGCTTCTGTGATAGAGATTAGGTTCAATTAAGCTCAAAATATAAATGGGCAACACATCAGAGATTATGATGTCTCCTATCTATTCTCAAAGCGTATTTGGCTTTCCCAAGTCACCCCGAGTTGACCTCGACCCGTAGTGTCTGATTAAATAGTAAGTACACGTCGATCAATAGAGTCTTCTTCCCGTTCTCTATCATGCATCTTGATTGAGAAGTATTAACATTATAAGTTCTAGAATGTCTCAATAACACATAATAATTAATTTTTTTTTTAATAAATATTTACACAGTTTCAGAGTAGTAAACAACTGCAAGTCCCGAATCTGGATCACTGCAGTCTCTTGACATGCTATCTTCACAGGAATCAGAACACTCACGGGCTCGTGTATGACTGGGTAATCGCTTTTCTGCCTATCATTCGGAAAGATATATATGGAGACATGCACAACTCTTAAGGAGTTTCCACATAAGATCGAGGAGATTTAGTTAGTATCACTTCTACTTTTACGCACCATAAAAAGCTACCATGACATACAATGACTGTTCTAAAGTCTTTTAGGCCTAATAACTTCACTAGTTAAGCACACAGAATCAGTTTGTCTATCACTTTCCAAGGTTGGATCAATTTTCTTTTAAACATAGTATAGATACTTCTTACAAAGCAGTAGACTTGAAAAATTATCTCATCTCCCAAAAAAATTTTTAACTTCTATCGCCCCGATCAAGTCGAAGTTTTCAGGTAAACGGCTATCCTGAAGATCCAATGGATCAGCTGGACCGACCACATACGAGTATGTGTCCTTCTAACTAAGTATGAACGACTAATTTTCAGCGAAAGAATAAAAACACATCATAAACCGCCCCGGTCACTTTCAGTCATCTGGTTAATGGCTATCCTCATACTCTACAGGTAGAAATGAGGACCAAACATATCCGAAGATATGTCCTTCAAACTGAAGCAACCGACATAATTCTAAGCGATAGTGACGTTTTTTTATTTTTTTTATTTTTTTTTCAAGTAAAAAAAAACGAAAAACACGGTTACTCGGGATTGATCATCCCATTTAGCTCAACAAGGTTTTGAAAACGAGTTTTGTCAAACGCTTTAGTAAACAAATCAGCGAAATTATCTAACGAATCAACCTTTTCGAGCGCAATCAATTTCTTCTAAGCACAATCCCGTATAAAATGATGACGGATGTCAATATGTTTAGTTTTGCTATGCTTTACGGGATTGTTAGTTACTGAGATAGCAGCAGTGTTATCTATGCAAATAGGAGTATGAGTGAAATTCAGACCATAATCGCGCAATTGCTGTTGTATCCAAAGAACCTGGGAGCAGCAGTTCGATGCTGCCATGTATTCTGCTTCACAGGTAGAAATGGCGACTGAGGTCTGCTTCTTGCACTGCCATGACACTAATCTGCCTCCAAGAAACTGACATCCACCTGTTGTTGACTTCCGATTCTGATTGCATCCTCCATAATCAGAATCTGTGTAGGCGACTAACTCCAAGTCTCCTCCTTTCGTGTACCACAACCCTAGCTTAGGCTTGCCTTTGAGATACCGCAATATCCTCTTCACACCCTTCAAGTGAGATTCCTTTGGGTTTTCCTGAAAGCGAGCACAAAGACAAACTGCAAACATAATATCAGGTCTAGAAGCAGTTAAGTACATTAAAGAACCTATGATTGCCCGATATTGGGTGGGGTCCACGTCTGCATCACTGTCTGAATCAGCACCCAATTTATGGTTGACACAAACTGGAGTATCAAATGGAGTGCTGTCCTCCATCTTGAAGCGTTTGAGAACGTCATGGACATATTTAGTCTGATGAATGAACATTCCATCTTTCTTCTGATCAACCTGCAGTCCTAAAAAGAAAGTTAGTTCACCCATAGCACTCATTTCAAACCTCTTTTTCATGACGGCTTCAAATTCCTGACACATGGCGACTTTTGATGTAGCAAAGATGATGTCGTCCACGTAGACTTGCACCAGAAGAAAGTTGCTTCCTTTTCTCTTAAAGAACAGTGTGCTATCGATCTTTCCCCTTTCAAATTCATTCTCAAGCAAGTAATCGGATAGAGTTGAGTACCAGGCACGAGGGGCCAGATGTAGCCCATATAGCGCTTTACTTAGCTTGTACACGTGATCAGGAAAGTCTGGGTCAGGAAAACCCGGAGGTTGCTCAATGGACACAACCTCATCGACTTTACCGTTAAGAAACACACTTTTCACGTCTAACTGGAACACCTTCATCTCCTTGTGTGCAGCAAATGCCAAAAACAATCGAATCGCTTCCAATCTCGCTGCAGGTGCAAACACTTCATTGTAGTCGATCCCCTCTTGCTGATTAAAACCTTTCACAACCAGCCTTGCCTTGTTCCTTATAATTATTCCTTTCTCATCTCTCTTACATTTGAAAACCCATTTGGTGCCAATCGCATGCACATTCTTCGGTTTTGCAACCAAATTCCATACCTCCATCTTCTTGAACTGGGCTAACTCTTCTTGCATGGCTTCGACCCACGAGCTGTCCTTGAGAGCCATTTGATAGTTCTTTGGTTCAATCTGGCTGATGAAGCAGGTGTACAAGCATTCGTTAATGATGCCTGTTTCTTTAATGCTTGTGTAAACACAAGTGTGCTCATTCAAGCTTCGTCTTGTTTGTACACCGTCGGACAGATCACCTATCACGTTCTCCAAAGGGTGATATTTGTGAACACTCGTAGTCGGAACCGAACTGAGTTGCAGATTGTCTTCCAGGTTCGAAGGTAGCTCATCAATGGGTGATTGTTGTTGAGAGTGAAACGGATTGAAGAATTCCTCTTCTGTAGAGGCAGCAGGGGTATCGACAGCATTTGATGAGGAAGGTTGACATTCATCGTACTGCGGTCGTTGCACAAAGTTGTCTTCCTCATCATAAAGCATCTTCGTAGCTATTCTCTCATCAACTTCTGCACAATCAAAGTAAGGCACCTTAAAAGATTTAAAACGCCTATCATAGTCGAAAACCCCAGCGGGTCCCGTGCTTGGTTTTGGTGATTTGTAACTTGTGATGTCAGTGTTACACACCACCTCAACCTTGCTGGTCGATATATTAAAGACTCGTCTGTTGGGAGTCCCAACAACATATCCGACTAAAATACCTTCGTCGGCTATTTCACCAAATTTTGAGTTCGTCTTTAATATCGAACACGGGGACCCGAATGGTTCGAGACCACTCAAGTTAGGCTTTCTACCATGCATAAGTTCATAACATGTTTTATTCAATCTTTTAACAGTTAACACTCTATTAAGGATATAACAGGCTGTTGCAACAGCTTTAGCCCAGAACACTACAGGAAGTTTAGAATCAGCCAGCATTGTTCTGGCTCCTTCAAGTAGCGTTCTGTTCTTCCTCTCAGCCACCCCATTTTGTTGCGGTGTATACGGAGCGCTGTACTGGTGGTCTATCCCTTTCTGTAAGCAGAAGATCTCCATCTGATAGTTTTTGAACTCTGTCCCATTGTCAGTCCTGATGTATTTAACCTTTTTCCCCATAATATTCTCAACCTTGGTAATCAAATTAATTACCAACTGCACCGTTTCATCCTTTGTCTTCAGGAAGTATACCCAAGAATATCGAGAGAAATCATCAGTTATCACCAAACATTATGATGTTCCACCTAGGCTTTTTACATTCACGGGACCGAAGAGGTCCATGTGAAGTAGGTCTAGGGTACTGACTATTGAATTAACCTTCTTGGTGTGATGAGATTTCTTGTGTTGCTTCCCTTTTTTGCACGATAGACATTGGTCTTCAAAGTTGAAATTTTTCAAGGGAACACCCAGCACCAGCCCATTCTTGACAATGTAGTTCATTTTTCGAAGATGTATATGCCCCATTCTCCGATGCCATAACTCGGACTCCGATTCAGTTGCTTTTGACAGAAGACACGATTCTTATGTTGCCATCTCAGTCGACCTCATGTCCATAACATACGTATTCTTTTCCCTTGGAGCCTTCATTACTATCCATTCCTCTGGTATCTTGAAACCAAGATACAGTACGATTGCTTCATTCTTGGTAAAGTGCAAAGTGTAATCTTTGTCACAAATCTGAGACACACTCAGCAAATTATGCTTCAGGTCTTCAACGAAATTCACCTTCACTAACTTCATTTTACCATTAGTCACCGTCCCAATTCCAGTAATTCTTCCACCACTCTCTCCAGCAAAACTCACTCTTCCTCCCTGAACAGGTTTCCATTCGTGTAACAAATTCTTGTTACCCGTCATGTGCCGGGAACAGCCGCTATCCACAACCCATAGATTGTTTGCAGCCCTGTTCAACTGTTCCTGCACGATTAAAGCAAAGGATTAAAATCTGGGGACCCAAGACCTATTGGTCTTGGGTCGATACATCCCGTACTTTGGCTGTCCAAAGTTAGTATTAGAATGATTTCTGTAAGTCCTAAAAGGATACCGTCTAGTAGGTTGACTATGAGGCCATCCAAACCTTCGTGAATTAAATGAATTATTACTAAAGATTTGGTTGTTAACAAGGAAAAACTGATATCGATTTCTTTGAAAAGCAGGATTAGTCCAATGTCTGAACTTTAATGAGTTTTCATTTTTACCATTATAGTAAGAACTGTTAGTTCTATTCTCAGTTTTCGAAGGCCTCATACCTCTGAATCTCTGCTTCAGAGGGCAATTAGCAATCAGGTGTCCTATTTGATTGCATCTGAAACAACTCATGTGTTCAACTTTCGTCTCAATAGTTGTTTTAGATGTTGAGGCTGTATTACTTCCCGTTTGTCTAACATATGGTGGGACATACGGGTTTAGTGAAGAATTCTTTTCATTTGGTTTATGTTCCTCTCCACGTTTTGGTAACACTGCCTCTTCTTTTGTCTCACTCGACTCGGATGTCTTGTCCGAATTTGATGAGACAGGACTAGGAACAGAAATCTTAACATTAGAAACAGGCTTACACCTTTCGCCTTTACTAACTTCTAGATCTTTAATCGTAACCTTAACAGGAACTGTCTGACCAATTTCAAACTCAACAGATTTCTGATTACTAGGATCATAAGTATAGTTATGATTATAAAGTGGTGGAACTTCATTATATCCAATTCCTCCCCTTTTAACTGGGGAACGTTGATCACTTACGAGGTGATCAAGTATTGCGGAGGAATTTCTAAATTGCTCAAGCTTTCTGTTTAGTTCCACCACTTTCACCTGGTGATCAGCTATCTGTTTATCCCTTTCAGCAATTAGTTTGGTTTTCTCTTCTAACACTTCATAGCTAAGATCAATTACTTGTATTTTTTCAGCTAGACTGGCTTTAAGACTTCTGATATCTTTCTCACTAGCTTTTATTTTTACCTTGTAACAGTTTTCTCTAGTTTTAGTGTAATGATGATCTTCTTTTATTGTTTTAAATTGAGCATCCAAACTAACAAACTGATCAGTTATTGTTGTCAATTGTTCAGACAGATTTTCACATTTCGTACAAGGGAGTTTAGTACTTACCTCGGAGAGCTGATCTGTCACTTCTGCCATGTAAGCTTGATTTTCTCCAGTCACTTTCTCACTTCCTGCAGTTTCGATGTTCGCCAAATTGGCCTGTTCGAACACTTCCTCAACTTGCAGATTCCAATTGTATTCCCCGTTCTGTCTGGATATCATAGCCCTATTCTCGTTACTTCCCCCATTCGGTTGTGATGGCCTGTTCTGACTACGTTCTACTCGTTCATTAGTGCATTCTTTAGCAAAGTGTCAATTCTGTTGACAGTTATAACACCGAACCTTTGACTTGTCAAAACCTGGTCTTTCAACAACAAACTTTCTACCAGTCTTCTTCATAAACCTTTTAACTCTTCTTACTATCATTGCCATCTGCCACTGCAGATCCATCTCCTCCAGATCATCAGCATCGATCTGATCATAGTCTTCGTCTAAAGTTGCAGGATCAACAATCTTACCTTTAATGTAATTTTCGTAAGAAGCAATAAAAGATGCATAGAGAGCAAACTGCTGTTCAGCAGATTTAACACTCATGGGTATCTGAGAGTAGTTGTTGTTCGGAACACTTGAAGAAAAACTACCCTTGGTTGCTTGAGGTTTAGAAGCATTTGTTCCACCAGCTACGAAACACACATCACCATCCATGTTGAGAGTTACATGACCTTCATGAGTTGAGTTAGCGCCCGAGTCTCCCTTTGAGTAGTAAGCAGATGATTCTGACTTCGAACTTGAACTTGAATTAACTTTCGCACCATACATTCCCGGATCCTGAACCTGATCAGTCGGTGTCTCTTTTCGAACCATGTTAAGTTCAAAAGTTCGTAGTTTGTTGACTGCTGTTTCCAAGTCATAGTCGGCAAACTCTTTATCTTCTCTCATCAAGACAGTGTACATCTCCCATTTCGGTGGGAGAGCATCAAGAAGTTTTTCTACGATCTCCTCTTCTTTGTAAGCAATGGAATAATTGCTGAGTTCGGTCATCAGGTGATAATATCTCGTGATGATATCATCAAGTGATTCATTCTTCAAATACTTGAACACCGAGAATTGGGTTTTGAGTAGTTTAATCTTGGATGCACGTATCCCCACATTACCTTCAAATCGGTTTTCAAGCGCTTCACATAGCTCTCTGGCGTTTTTATATTTCCTGAAGGTGTGAAGAATCTCTTGTGGAAGAGCCATTGTTATCGCAGCATGAGCTTTGCTTTCAGCCTCATACATCTTCTTTTCTTCCTCTTCCATCTTGTTGTATTTCTTAATTTGTTCACGACCCTCATACAAAGCCGTTGGTGGAATGTATCCATCTTGAATGCACACCCACATCTTAGCATCTTGATATTTAACATACTGCTCAAACCGATCTTTCCAAGCCACGAAATCGGTTCCCTTAAGCATTTTCGGTGCATTAGTAGCTGAACCCGCTTCCACTTCCATTTTTACCAGTTCCGTAATATTTATGGAAGTCATCTTTTACGAAACGAAAACACAAAGAAACCCGAAAATAAAAACTTTTATTCTGAACAGTACTAGTCTTAACTTCGCTTGATTTCTCAAACTTCGCCTGATTAAGTTAAACGAACTTGTGAGGTAGGCGAAGTTGTGGTTAACTTCACTTGAGATAAGCGAACTTGTGAGGTAGGCGAAGTTGTGGATAACTTCGCTTAACCTTATATCTTCGCCTAAACCCTACAACAGTAGCGGCAACTTCGCCTGATGAACACGATGATTTTGCAGGTTTGATTTTGACATTTTGCGAGGTATGCGAAGGTGTAATGGGTTGTTTATGATGGTGGGAGGTGAGTAGGACACAAAAATTCGGTATATTAACGTAAACTCGTCCCGCGAATAGTCGAACGGAACGATTTCTACACCCGCGTGATAATCCCGAACCACACAATCACGAGCAAAAGCTCTGATACCAACTGTAGGTTCCCAGCCGGATCTTCACGGAATATCTCGTTCTACGTAGGTGCGGAATCCCTACGTAAGACGATACGAGCGTAGATGACGATATACGTTAAACACGATCAAACACACGTTACAATAAACAAATACACGTTGTATTGCAACTGGAAACACGTGATTCACTGATCACCGATTACACAAACTCTAAACAACTCGTAAACAACTGATTACTTCTCTTAAACCTAGCCGTAACCTAAACGTTTATATCATACGACAACTTCGCCTAACATGTTTAGGCGAAGTTGTCCCTAACTTCGCTTGTTCCACAAGTTCGCCTATATAAGAGAACTTGTGAGCTAACTTCGGTTAATACAAAATACAAAACATACTAACTCGATTACAGACACTATATACTGAACTACTGACATCATGTACCAACAATAATAATAAGAATAGACCTAATACGCCACGAATAGCTCTATACGCGGCGTATTATGTCTCTTATATGGCTCCGTCTGCTCAGTTGCCTCATTATTTCAAATTTCGAATTCCCTCTCCCGAGCATCCAAACACAAGTCTCTATTAGACCGACACCGACACCACACCACACGACACGAGCCTAGGAGATTTGACCCGCCACCGACACGACATGGTGGTATTTTTTTAATATTATGTTGATGATGATGATTATGTTAAGTTGATGATGATGATGATGTGATAATGAATTAATGATGATGATTATGTTATTGTTGGGATGATTAAAACCTCCGGCCGTCGGTTTTACAGTGAAGGTTAGTGGCGGCGTATAGCCCTATACGCCGCCTCTGACATATATATATATATATATATATAAATTAATTTATTATTATTATTTATTATTATTGTTATTATTATTATTATTTATTATTAATACTATTATTATTATTGTCATTTATTATTATTATTATTGTTATTATTATTTATTTATTATTATTATAGTTTGTAGACGACGAGATTGAGTTGGAGCTCGAGTAAGAGGAGGAGTTGGAGATGGGGCAGGGGCGGGGCCAGGGACCCCCACCGAGTAACAACGTGTTGGTCACCTACCCACATTTGTAGTTCACTGAGGGTACTAAGCCCCACACATGATACAGTCGCCTACGCCAGATGTTCCCGTTTAACAACACGGTAATCTCCTAGTCATTTTTGGAGTCTTGTAACGCTCACCGGCGGGCGGATGGGTACATCGGAGAGGGTACGCCCTGGAGCCGGTGCTTTAGTATGCCTCTATCAGCGCACCGGGAGCTGATACTGTAGGTTTACTCCACGATAAACGTTAGGTATGTTTACTCAACATTATTATGTTTTTTTATATATTTATTATATTATATTATATTATTGCAGGCTGCGTGCGTCTGGGACGCCAGAGATTCAGATGAGGGTGTCAGGTGCCGATACGACACATTCGAAGGTTTCCTTCCGCATGATCGGGCAAGACGTCCATCTCTCCATGGAGGAGTTCGCGGTTGCTCTTGGCTTATACACAGCGCAGGAGGTACGCCTCCCGATATACACGGAGAGCATCCACCATATGCCGGACGATGACCTGCGGGTATGGTGGAGGGCCATCTGCGATCAGCTGTTCGGGGAGAAGGCCTTGGACACCAAGGCCAAGGTCTCGGCTATTAGGGACCCGCTGCGTAGGTATGTTCTTAAAATGTATTTTATTGTATAATATAATGTAATATGAATTAATTATATTATATTATATTATATTATATTATATTATATTATATTATATTATATTATATTATATTATATTATATTATATTATATTATATTATATTATATTATATTATATTATATTATTGTTATTAAATTATATTATCTTATATTACACAGGTACCTACATAGGCTGATTGCGACGTCCATCGCGGGTCGTAATCAGGGCGCGGAGCACTACAGCATCCGAGCGCGCTGAACCGCAGCCGTTGCAGCAGCGTGCACATTGTGCGTACATTCCACGGGCCCAACTGCCAGTACGACAGACTGGTGGCTGGGCCGGGGGCACGCGGGCCTTACGTCCCGGTGCCTTTAGTCGAGCCTCCCCCTCTCTGGAACCGGAGGTGCATATTGTCCATGAGTCTGTCGACGCAGGGGAGGGGGCCGGCGGGTATTCGGATGGCGGTGGTGTCAGACATGAGGATCCAGGCGCACGTCAGGTACGTTTTAATATATTATTGTTTTATTGTTTCTTTTAATTCGTCTGCTTATTAAACGTATTTTTATTGTTTTGTTGTTAGGCGCCGCCGCAGCACGTTCCATGCACATATCGCACGGTGCGTCTGGATCCAGCCACCAACGCCAGGTTGCAGGCCCTTGAGTGGGGGATGAGGCAGATGTCGCACCAGATCAGCTGGCTTGTTAGTAGTCGGACAGCAGAGCTGTCTGGACAGCACTACCCCGTGCCACCGCCACCCCTTCTGTGACATTTGAGCCAAAACAAGGTACACCTCAGTACGTATTTATCGATTAAGCAAATAAACGCTTTTTGCGCAACAAACGAACGATTAACCGAACGGGTCGGGTTATGACCCAGAAATCCCGAGGGGCCATCTATAAGTGATATACGTTTAATATAAGCTAAAATATTAGTAATATGGCCTTAGTTCAATAGCAAACAAGTTAAACGAAAACATGCTCGTTTAACTACCCGCTATAGATTTAAACGCGAAAGATAGTTACAAACCAAGCATTGTGTCATCCGTTAAGCCGAAAAAGACTTACCAACCACTTATTTGAAATGTTTTAAGCGATCCATGAAAATATTTTCGATTTTTACAAACATACAGTATGTTTTTATAATTTTAAAAAAAACTAGCCGAAAAACACTCGTTTTCGCACTGTTTGACGCACCCGATAAGTTTTTCGCGCCAAAAACCGAACCCGGACTAAATTTGGACCTGGGCTTTCGCATTTGTGCCTTTAGAATCAGTTTATTGGGCCAAAATGGGCCAAGGGGGGCCAACCCAAATTCCGTACGCCAATTTTTTATATTATGATTATTATTTTTGCAAACTTCCTACATAAGCAACTTTAGATATTTTGTGACCATTTTCTTCCAGAAAAATAACAAGACTCCTGCTGTTCTTAAGTTCAACCTTAAAACCCTAGGTAAACTTTACTAATTTCATCATTTTAACCTATTTTAATTATGTTTAGTATCATATATACATTGTTTAATTGCCAAAAATCATTCCTAACCATGTAAAAATCCTAAAAATGATCCATAAACATTTTTTGATCATACACATGGTAAGGAACCTGGTTTGATAGGTTTTTTTTTGCCATAAACACGGATTAAAGGGTTGAAACGGCATTTTTACGGTTCAAAATTCGTTTTTGTGCACTAGCCGAAACCCTAACTCAAGGGTTGTTATGTTGATGAAAAATTGCTTGGTTTGTGATATAGGACTTGTATCTAGCCTAAATAGGAGCACAAGAGCTTGAAAAGTTGATTAGAAAGGCGGAAACGAACCAAAACCGCTAAGGTAATGCCGAAACACTCGCTTACGGGCTGTTTACGTTAAGGTTGTGATGTGCATATTATTAGGACTTCAAATTTTTCAGGGACATCAGGGACTATTTCATTGAGTCCCTATTCAAATTTGGTAATTTTTCGACCATTCGAGAATATTTGGCGAATTTATTACCAAATTAGGACGTTTAATGGGGAAAAATAGTTAAAATGCTTCAAAAATTATGAAATTTTTCTGGGAACTCATATTTAATGTATTTTTATCACATATGAATTTTGGGATCATTTGGAGAAGTCTAAAGGTGTTTTGTGCATATGCGTTGGTGTGAATTTTTATAGCCGAATTTGGGCCGAAAAAAATATCGCACGAGCTTTTTACATTCTGGAATCAATAAAGGTTGTTTTGGGACATAATTTGAGTATTCAGAAATTTTTGTGGAATTTTGTAAACTGTTTGGGGTAAACAGACGATTTTCAGGCGAAATATAGCTGATAAAATGAATTTTTATTAATTAATAAATTAGTAAATAATTTCAGAAATATTTTTATAAAAATCTACATATTTTAATTAATAAGTGGCTAAATTTTCATAATTTAATGAATAACGGTTAATAAATTATGCTAATTTGAAGATTAAACAAATTCAGTTTTTATATAAACCGGCAAGTTCGCGATTAACGAACCTGCGGGAATATCAAAACACCAAGAGTGATCAAAAATCATATTTTTGGATTAATTAAGTAAAAACGAACCTTTCTATGAGAAACCTGGACAATCTGGATAGATTGTGCGCGTTTCTTCTCAATTCAAACTGAATTAACGAAAACGGGCCATGTAGCTAATCCGGGACCCCAATATGTGATCTTTCTTTATAACTTAATCATTTTATTAACCAATACATTTACCCAAGCTTATTTCCCCATAACTGTTTCTGAACGCGTAAACGAACAACTTGGCCTAGCTGGGAAAACGGGAATCTAAGCCAAGTTCGGTTTTAAGTAATAGACATTGAACAACATCACAACCTAAGCCTATTGCCACTTTCTGGGCGTTCCAGCTATACCCAGATTAGTTATACAGCCCAGTTTAGTATTGAGATTATAATAATATTAAAATATTAATATTATTATAATATTGATTATAGGAAACCGTGATTACAAGTTACACAAACCTCGAACCGACGTACTACTGATTATCTACTAAATAGTGAGTTTCATGACCCCACTTCTAAACTGTTTTACGAACTTTTTGGGTGAAAAGCATGTTTGATTACATATACATACCTGAAACATGTATTGATGTGAATTATCTAAGTGCTAACACACGAAAGTCCCCACTAACACAGTGATTAACTTCGAGCCGGTGGCTTGTGAATAGTACTATTGGTTTGACAAACCCAAACGGAGCCGGCATGTGTTGCTGAGACTTTACCCCGTTTGCACATGACCATAATTATACAACACGCTAAGTAGTGTTAGACATAGCTACTTGGGGCATATTGTGGGCGAAAAGGGGGCCACAGTGGTTGATTGGGCGTGGGAAATGGATGCACGCAGCACAAATAGTCAAGACTTCACTGTAGCTTAGCATAATTACATCATTTACATACATACATACTTATATCATGATTACAAGTGTTAACTTATGAATACTCATAACTATTTTCTTGAAACTCGTGAAACTCACCAACTCTAGTAGTTGACCTGTTTTAAACTGCTTTTCAGGTGTACCTAAATCGGAATGATTTGGTGATCTGTTACTTGCCCAAGGTGTGTGGTTGATGCTATGTGAATAGAAGCAAGGGTGCTAGTAGTAAGATCGTATAGTTAACGAACTAGTTTTATTTGTATCACCTAGACTTTGAAACTATGATAGAACAATGAAATGTAATACAATGTAAATTAGTTTGTAATGTTTCTTTATAAACAATGTTGTTGATATCAGAGGTGTCTGTTACATTCCCGTTTTACGCTTCCGCATTGTGCTAGTCGAGGTGTGACACCTTCCCATTTTTTACCACGAGGCGAGCACGTCTAGCGTGAGACGCGGATGTGGCGGCGACATGGATGCCGAGGATTCTGGGGCTAGGCGCAGGGGAGAGCACGACGCCGACGTTGGCGATGCGGCGTTCGTGGCCGACGATGACTTCGACCTCGACTTTATTTAGATTTTTATGTTTTTTTTGTCGTATTTACTTTTATTTGTATACTTTATCAATATAACACTGATTTTTAGTGTATCTATGTGTTAATTGTTTTGACCAAACTTTTACCAAACAATTTCGTATAATAATAAATAATAAATAAATAAACAGTATTTAATAATAATAATGATAAATAACAATAATAATACCAAAATAATAACAAAGAAAAAAAACAAAAAAAAGGAACATAATAAGACAAAATTGGTGTTGTTTTCTAGAAACACCGACCAATACGCCGTATATAGCTCTATGCGTGAAGTATAAGCCGGCTTTTTTAGAAAAATAGAAGGTGTCTGTAAAATATCTGTTTACCGAAGAGTCGAATTCCCCTTTACCAAATGTGTGTGGTTTAAAGTACAAATTGATGTGATGGAAAAAGTTATTTATCAAATCATGGTTTCAAATCTTCATATTTTAATTTAGAGTAAAGTGTCATGCCTTAGTGGTTTGGCAAAAAATGCGGATTTACTCTAAAATTTTTATTTTTTGTATATGGGCTATCCATGTTTCCCAATTCTTACCAATTACATCCAAATCACTAACCCTGTTAAATTTAATCGTTAAGTCAGGGCTAGATATGTCTTTTCACTCTTCCTTTATTATATTAGTAAAGTGCCAAAATTGTCCCCAAGGTTTGATCTCATTTGCGAATTTCGTCCAAAACTATTTTTTTTTCGCAATTAGACCCTCGATGTTTCCTAACTGTTGCCAATTTCGTCAAAATTGTTAACTCGGTCTAAATTCAAAGTTAACTCAGGGGCGTTACTGTCCTTTTACGTGTTTTTTTACATTATTATTATTATTATTATTATTATTATTATTATTATTATTATTATTATTATTATTATTATTATTACACTGAGCTAAACCCTTTATATGCCTAAAACACTGAGTTAATGTTAAATTTAGACCGAGTTAACAATTTGAACGAAATTGGCGACGGTTGGGAAACATCGAGGTCTAATTACGAAAAAAAATATTTTTGAACGAAATTCGCAAATTAGACCAAACCTCAGGGACGATTTTGACACTTTACTCATATAATAAAGAAAGAGTGAAAAGATATGTCTACCCCTGACTTAACGATTAAATTTAACGGGGTTAGTGATTTGGATGTAATTGGCAAGAATTAGGAAACGTGGATGGTCCATATGCAAAAAATAAACTTTTTGGACTAAATTCGCATTATTTGCCAAACAACGAGAACGAAAATGACACTTTACTCTATAATTTATGATTTTTTAACCAATCCACTATACTTCTTTTTTTTTTTCTAGTTTTCTTCAATCAACCTTTTTACGAACGGAGAAAAACTATTTAAATAAATCAATACCAAATTTCATTGAAATAATAAAATTTCTGAATCAAAGGCTAATTAAGCCATTACTGCTTAAGTAGCACGAAAAAAATGTAACACAAAAAAACTAGCTACTCTAATAAATAAGAGAATGAAGTTTATTTCCTTAGAAATCAAAAAATGAAAACTGAAATAGGTATTTTAACAAGAATAGAAAGCATACTAGTGCCAACGCAGGATAGAGTCTGATAGTTTCGGTCAGAACTGCCTGAAGGTATTGCATCTTGTCAAGTGCACCGTCACTCACACGAGCAGCGAAGTCCTCAACATCTTTGATCTCTTTGGTCATGCTTGTTGTTTCTAGGATTTCTTTTGCAACCTTATCTTGAACTTCAGGATGCTTGCAAAGCAAGTAAATGAACCATGACATGCTGATCGCTATAGGATCTTTACCGGCAAGCATAAAGTTTAGTATTATATCGCGCAAGTACTTTGGATCCTTATCGTTAACCTGAATAAACCTTGATATGATGTCTTCTTTTTTGAGCTGCAGGCTCAATAAAATCAAGGGTTCAATATGCTTTACGAAAATAGCCATCAATTTTTTACTGTATATAAAACTTTTAACGATATCATATGTCCAGCATGCACCAAAATTAAAAAATAAATAAAGTTGAAACTCAAAAGAATTTTTATCTTTATTAATACTTCTACAAATCTATATGTTTAAATACTTATTGTTTTAAAAAGTTTTCAAAACTTACAATTATTAAAACATATTTTTTTCAAAGGTTTATTGAATTTTAATAATCCCAAATAAATGTTATTGATTGATAATAACTCCAACCGAGTTTATCACCACTTGTAGTCCCATATTTTAAAAGCTTTGCCCTAAGTGGTCCCACGTTAAAATAAAAAAAACTTAACCCTATTAAGTTTTTTCTGAATTTCAAACAGATTTTTAGAGATTTTTTTATCGGAAGGAGAATATGAGTCGATTGATGTAAAACTTAGTACGAAACGGTGCTCCAAATGGCTTGAATTTTATTAATTGGAAGTTCAAACACTCGAATTGAAGCACTAATCAAGTCATTTGAAGCATCATTTCGAGTTGCGTTTACATCAATCGACTAGTATTCTTCTTCTGATAAATACCCTAAAAAATCATTTTGAAATAAAAAAAGATTTAATGTCGTTAAGCTTTTTTTTTTAACGAGGGACAACCATGGCATAAATGCAATTGGGATTATTATCGATAAATCGTATTTAATTGGTATTATTAAAATCCAATAAACATTTTTCAAATAGTTAAAAGCTGGTTTCTTAATCATTATAATACATAATTTTGTGGTAAGAATTAAAAAACCAAAACAGGGTCGTATTTGTTTTAAAAATACTTTAAAGCGTAGAGAGACGAACATGTTAAAAATACTTTGCCTTTTTTAAAATACTTGAAAACTTAGTGTTAATATATATTTAAAAAATTAATTTTTAAAATATTAGAGAAAGTATAGTGCCACATGTTATCACATGAGAGTGTAAGTTCGCAAAAGTTCCACATCATGTTTATATATCACCAATTGCATGTATTGAATAAATAAAATACTAGCTAATTAACTAGTAATGGAAATTTATAAATTATAAAATGATATTATATTAAGCTAAGAGCGTTCTCAACCTATTTTTTAAAAATATATGAGAGAAATTTATGATATGATTATAAGTAGTTGTTAGTAGAGAAGTGAGAAATGTTATACGGGAAAGTCAAATTTGGGGTTTCATTGTTCAAACCGTATAAGATTTTAATATTTTCTGAAAGCTGTTGTGAGTAAAGAAGAGAGAAATGATAATGATAAATGTATAAAAGTGTAATATTTAATTGAAAGCGAGAGAAAAAACTGTAATGATTTTTAATGTAATTATTGTTAAGATTAATGAAGGCCTTTGGGTCGAGTTCGTTAGTTGACAATTAGAAGACTAAAGGGGCGGCCCGCTTAATTATGGAGGAAGGCTCATTGGAGTTTTCTTGTTTCCTACTCTATTAAACCTAATTGTTCTCTATATATATCTAGTCATGTATTGTAATATTTGTATTGCGCTTAATAAAAATACCCTAGTTGCAGCCTGTAGACGTAGGTCGCCTTGACCAAACCAAGCAAAATCTCGTGTCTCTTATTTATTGCTTTCGTTTGTGCGTGTGTGTTTGTATTTCCGCTGCGTACCGACTCTATTTAATACCTAAAAAATGGTATCAGAGCCGAAGGTTTATTGAACACACGGGTGCACAGAAACGAAGAATTATTTCCGATTTATTAATCTTATTCGTAACCCTTAGCAATTTTTTTTTCTTGGTGTGGCACGTTTCCTAAGAAGGAATTCAATATCATTAATTTGCTAGTCAAAGGGTTTGTGCTTTGTGCTTTTGTCGTGAACAACAAGCAAGAAGAAGGCATATAAAATAAATTTGGTTTTATTTGTTTTTTGTGTGGCTTGTTCGACTCTACAGAGAGAGAAAAAAAATCTTTTTTGTTCTCAAGCATTTAGGGTTTTTAACAAACCCTTGGATACGTCATTTTAACCTGTCACGAAATTACGCCGCTGTGGTCAAGGTGATTTCATTTATTCGAATATTGACGCTTGTTCACCGTCGTGAATCGTGTTCAACAACAACCATTTTTTTCAGCCAACATCAGGAGAGATAAGAGACAGGTGTATTTGTTCTTGTTTTCTGATTAAAGTTTTGTTTATTAGGGTTTGTTTGTTTCAGTTTGGGTGCTTCAAGTATCGGGTTTGTTATTCGGGTTTGCTTCGATTGTGTGGTTCGGGTATTTGTTGACAGGAGTTTCGGGGTGTAAGAAAGGACATCAGTTTTTGGGTTAGAGTTTTGTTTATTGATTTTTCTTTGTTTTCTCGTTTGCGATGTCTGAAGACGGGAAGGTTCGAATCGACAAGTTTAACAGGACTGATTTTGCATGGTGGAAAATGCAAATAGAGTCGTTACTTGGGGAACATGATTTGGATATGGTATTGGAGGAAAAGCCGGATAATATGGATAAAGTCGAAGAAGCAATTTGGAACTCAAAGGACAAGAAGGCTAGAGGTCAAATTACATTGGCTTTGACGAGGAACATTTCTTTTAATATCATGAAAGAAACATGGCTCGTGGCATGATGACGGCTCCGTCAAATATGTATGAAAAACCGTCTACGGCCAACCAGGTGTTCTTGATGAGGGAATTGTTTATGATAAGGATGCACGAGGGAAGTTCAGTCACGGGTCACATTAATGATTTCAACTCAATTATGTCCAGGTTAGCTTCTGTGGGCATCAAGTTGGATAATGAGACTCAAGCTATTATATTGTTATCTTCTTTTCCTGAGAGTTGGTCTGGAACTGTAGCGGCCATTACTAGTTCAGCGGGGGTGGCGATGGTTTGAAATTTTAGGGGGTCTGAGACACTATGTTGGGTGAAGACGTTCGCCGGAAAAGCACGAGTGGCGGATCATCTTCTGATATGTTTTATGTAGGCAGGGGAAGGGAAAATAACAGGAGCAGTGGGAGTCGAGGGAGGAGTTCGTCTAGAACTTGGAAAAATGTGAAGTGCTGGAGGTGTAATGAAGTTGGACATGTTAAGAGTGATTGTCCAAATAGATTACAGGGAAAGGCTGTTGAGGTGAACACTGCTGAACAGGTTAATGAAGGCGTCAGTGATGACGGGGCATTATTTTGTAGTGTTGATAGCGTGGTGGACTCTTGGATCATGGATTCTGGATCTTCATTTCACGCTACGCACAGTGGGGAGACGATGGTGAATCTAAAGGTTAGTAACTTTGGAAAGGTATGTATTGCTAATGGTGATGTTCTTAATGTTACGGGCATAGGGGACGCTAATTTGGTAACTCCATTGGGAACCGTTTGGAACTTGAAGAATGTTAGGGTTATTCCATCGTTGAAGAGAAGGCTTATCTCTATTATTCAACTGGATGATCTAGGTATGGAAGTAAAGTTCGGTGGAGGTAAATGGAAGGTAACTAAAGGTAGTCTAGTTATTGCTCGTGGAAACAGGTGTGGTTCATTATACATGGTGGAAGTGCCTATTGAGGGAAGCATGACCGTCCCTCAAAACAAAGTCGGGTTCGCCGAGTCGAAGGGGCAAAATAAGGTTCAATTTGCAAGAGTGGAGCCTGGTGCCAAGGTGATTCAAGCTGAGCGGGGTTGGAAGTCTAAAACAGGTAAAGGGTTTGGTGACAGTGGGAGCGCGGGTTGTGTTCCGGGAACAGTTAAAACAACATTGAGTTTTGAAGACCGTTATTCCGATTGATAAAATCTCTCATGGGGAACTCTTGCTAAAAGAGGAGAGTGGCAGCGGTTCTCGGGTTATCTCTGGAACTGGTGGATTGTGCGAATCAGTTGTGATAGAGGACGAATCAGTTTTGACTGATAAGTTGGAGCTTGGTGGAGCTTCAACTGGCCATTCTGGTACCGATGACTGGGTTGCTTTGTACTTGAATGGCGGGCTAGAGTTTATCGCAAGGCCTTCAAGTGGGAGAATAATTAAGCGGGCCGCCCCTTTAGTTTTCTAATTGTCAACTAACGAACTCGGTCCAAAGGCCTTCACTAATCATAATAATTATATGATATATATGGATATATATTAGGGAACTGAATATAAATGCTCTAAGATGTGATTGACCTGCATACTATTGTTTTTCAAAGAACTTCTTTTAAAATTAAGAAAATACAAAGAGTTGAAGTTAGATACAAGTGGAAAAAAATCGGCTCGCGTAATTAAAACATGTTGCGCAACCAATTTCTTATTTATTAAGTATAAAGATTATGTTTGGATTATAAATTGTGTCACGCCACACTGCATTTACTTATTTATTAGGCATAAACATAAATATTATGTTGTTTTCATTTATTTATTTTTTATTTTTTGAAGTTTTTATATCAATATACTTAGTTTATAATCTTAAACCTTGAATTGCCCTGAATCTATTAGTTTACTCCGTTTATAATACTAATAATAATAATAATAATAATAATAATAATAATAATAATAATAATAATAATAATAATAATAATAATATATTAATAATAATAATATATTATTATTATTATTATTATTATTATTATTATTATTATTATGTTTTCTGGATGTTTTTAATAACAATTGAATACCATGTGTTACCAATATTAGAAACTATATAATGGTGGAATAGTAGATGATTTAATATTAGTTACCTAATTTAAAATCTAACTTCCATCTTATCTTGTATTTGCAAGGATTTGAAAACCTTGTACATTTGTTAAGAACAAACTCCATACCTCTAGACGAGTGGATAATCAGTAAAAGTTTAGTAACTGTGAATAATAATCCTTATATTTATGAAGAAAATAAAAAAAAATGAAAAAAGTAATGTGAGAGGCAGAGAAAGGTACAAGTGGCACCAGATTCGTTAGAAATTGAAAATAAGATTGAGCTTTCAGGTCATATTCATTTATTTCTGTATTTCAAATAAGGAAGTTAAAAATTTTAAAGTAACTTTCGGATATTAAGACCAAGTATTTTGAAGCATTGTTACGTAGTTAACTAAACATTAAGAAAATAAGAAGAAAAAAGTCTAATAGGTTGAGACTGCCATGGGTCCCACCTCCTTTCCCTTGGCGCTCGATAACAAAATGGCGGAAGGGTGGGCTAGCCCTATAGCATGGATGTAATAGTGTATGGGGCTCCAAATGGTGAAACGGCATGGGGTGGTAGCTCATTTGAAGACCACAACACTCGGTCTAATAGTTATAGTTTGACGCCAGGGGGTGGGGGTGGTTAACCACCATTTTATGGGGGCGATCAGTATTCTCGAATGTATCTAACTTAAAAAAATTATGAAGGGCAAATGGCCCCATTCTTTATATCGGGTGCGCCCCTGACCAAAACATATCTCCATGTATATCAGGGAGATAATATAAGCTTACCAAAGATTCATCCTTTGACTTCCGCATTTGATTAATCTTGAGCTGGATCACCTTATAAACAAAATCATCAACAATTTTCAAACTTTTTCTTAACTCAGCTTCAAATCCAATATTAAAAAACCTCTTGATCTTCCATGATAGGTCAACATATCTTTTAGATGTAAAGTTGTTTGCATCATCAAATGCGCGACTAAATCTAGCACCTTCTTCATTTTGACCACTCAAGTTGTCAAGATCAATTCCAAAACCGACTTTAAATATTGAATCGGTTGTTGCTTTCATGAACAAGTCCTGTTTATATATACACATATACCACGAACATTAAGTTTAGCACAAATCATAAAATTAACGTATGTTAGTGATAAAAGTCACCAGACACTACGTTTATATCAATTATTTTGTTGCTATCCGCTGCTTGTGACAGTATCTTCCCGAGTTTTATTGTGTTGTTTCTAAATGTTACACTACTAAAATCCCTCAGGATTTTAGTAGAAAACTCTTGGCTCGATACCTTCTTTTGTTCTCGCCATTGGTCCCCGTCCATTGTGAATATTCCGTCCCCAAGTAGATCTGATAGTAGGCTGTGGGTGTGATGTCCCTACAATATTTGTACACCAATTATATATAGTTTGGTCAAGAAACTTAACAAGAGAAAAAGCTTACCTTGCCATAATTTTGGAAATTGGTCTTGAGGATATACTCCACATTCGCGGGATCAGTTGTGTAAACCTCACCGTGAATAGGACTAAATAATCTGTAAGTTTTGTACTTTTCGGCGAGATCAGTCATGTAATGGTGTACCTTGTTGAAGTTGATGAGAAGATGAAACACTGTTCCACCAATTGGGTGATACTTCTTCCCATGCTCTTGTGGTTTGGTGCAGATATAATGGAATAGAAGGAAAAGAAATAAAGCTGTAATGATCAGTATTGGATTTGTGAGAAAATATATGAAAGCTTCCATAGAAGAGAGGGAATGTGTCCTTATGAAATAAGTCAGGGGTGATGCTTCTTTTTATATTGGGTTGATGAATAATTAAAAGTGTCAAGAAGTCAAAACCAGGCGATTTGGGTTAGGCTTTTTAAAATACTGATTTGATTACGACTGTCCCACGAAACTCGACAACCCCAATTATCTTTTTCCAGAAGCCCAAATATCTAATTCTTTAAATTCTGATGGTAAGTTAGAAAAGTTAAGGCAGGCCCCTCGTAAGATTCTATATTCTCTGACTTGTTTTTGAACCCGTGTATTATATGGAATATTTCAAATGATAAAATTTAATAAGATGTGTTATTTGAAATAAGGACACAAAATCTATATATTCTATATTCTATACATACTATTAAAGATACAATCTAGCTAATTTCTATTGGTTGATTTTACTATTTTTTAAAAATAACTAGTATTCTTAAAATTTCTTTACAATTTAATAATTCAAAATTAAATTAATAATTTACTTTGGAAGGCTCTTCTTTTTCTCTACACTTTAAGCATATTCCATGTACACTCTAACCTCTCCTCTAAATAGTTGAAGCGTAGTTTTGAAAAGCATTAACGTAAACAAAATTCATAACATTTTATAAGCTCCATCATGTTATAAATGTAATACACTCATTTAAACATTAATTCGTTTTGAATCATATGTTTTGTGCTAATCCACTAGAATCATCAAAACAATCCCAATATCTAGGTACGTGATGTTGTTCCATTTATTTTGTAGTGTATTCGTTAAGGAAACTTTTAAAGATTTATGATTTGTTTATAATTTTATAAATTATAAGTGTAAATTAAATTCATCTTATTTAATGTAATACGCTTATTTTCTATTTTTATAAGTTACCACTTATATAATTTAAATGGTTTAACCAATGTAAGTAGAAAAAAAATTACTTAAGGTCTTAAGTATAGATATAATGGTTCCTTGAGTCTTTCAATGTGGTCATCATGTTTTGAGTAAAAATGTTAATTTCAACTCGTTTACTAATGAACGGCCGATTTTGGTAACATGTTGATGTGCCAAAATAAAATATCTATTACTATTATTGTTTTTAAATCCGCCAAAATTAGCTCATTCACTTTTAGGTTGGGTTGGGTCAAGTAAGTTACTTCGGTTACGAGCCTGCTTTGGTTTCATGCACACTTGCCAAAATCAAAATCGTTCCATTCATAAGTAAATCAAGTATAAAACTAAAATATTATTTATTTATTTGCAACATGCTTTTACATGGTCTTAGGTTAATTGTAAGACCCCAAATCATGGGAATCCTACAATTGGTAATCACATCCACAATTTCACAAAATTTTAAAACCAAACAATTCGTTTTATTTAAAACAAGTTCAGAGTAAATAACAGCGAAAAAATTTTAAGTATTTAAAATCCCAAACACGGGTACAAGTGTCCAAAATCAAATGTAAATAAAATATCTATTTTATTTGAAATCCTCGACCAGAAATGCCTTCAACCTTCCGAGTAGTCTCCAGCACGTCCAAGCGATAACCTCCAATCCTTAGCCTGAAAGTCAATCTAACATACACACAAAGTCAGCTAGAGCTGAGTGAGTTCAACTTTTCATAAACAATAATCATAATTTATTTCAAAGTTATAGCTCTAAAACAGTAGAGAGAATAATAATAAAATAAATAAATATATTCCACCAAATAATACATTCATCATCGAACACGCGTACACGGGCCTCTTCACCACGAGTCAAGACTCGAGTAATATATTTGACCCGGACACGGTAAGACCTAAGCACGTGACACGAGCCTCTCCACCACGAAAACCCGAGTAATATATTTGATTCGGTCACGGCTTACACATCCAAACATGTGATACGGGCCTCTTCACCACGAGTATAACCCGAGTAATATATTTCACCCGATCACGGTTTAACATACAACGGACCTCTTCACCACGGGATTTTAAAACCCAAGTAATATATTTGACCCGCCAAAATGATGATCACACCACACGAGCCTCTTCACCACGGGATTTGAAAACCCGAGTAATATATTTGACCCGTCCGTAATCACCAGGCACACACACATCAATAAGCATACTTACATCATTCTTAGCCACAAGGAACTAAATATCATCAAACAACCGTAGGCTATAAGGTAGCACATGCTCATACCTATATATATAGATGAATATATATAATCCCAAAATATACCATATCACAAGTAAGCCATCCTTAGTCACGAATGACTAACTAACGTCACCAATCATAGGCCATAGGGTAACGCATGCATACACACACACACATATATCATCCCAAAACATACCATATTACAAATAAGCCTATGGGCCATAAGGTAATATATAATAGTTAGTCCAAAATATGAACTAAGTAAATAAGTCTACTCGTATTCAATTACTACCAAGCCCATCAATATCCTTGAGTCTAGACCATAACTATGTATATAACCTTAAGGAATTTATGACCAAACGAGTCTAAAATATCCTAAGGCTCAGAATATAACCCACACCGGATTTTCATAATTGCACAAACATTATCAAAACAATACAATGATCTTCAAATTGTTTTAACGAGTAAAATCGGGTAAAACTGTAATTGAGTGTGTATGCCAGCCCAAAACGTAAAAAGAGTTAAAAAGGGGCATCATGAACTCACCTGACATAAGGCATGAAATCACCATGAGCTAGAGAACCCCTAAGTATGCCCACAACTCAAACGCCTGTCGGTTTACATACAATCATTACTAACGATACCGGAAAGGACTCGTTTATCCTACGAGGCGTTCTAACATGGTTCGAGTTACCTAAAGCCTCTACCTCATCAAGTTCAATTATAATAGACCCCGGGGCCTTATATTCATCAAAACCACCCTTAGAAAATCCCGGGAATAAAGAATTCCCAAATTGCCCCTGGGAGTGCTAGGTGAGACGAAAATGCGCGTTTATGAGTTGTTTAAGCACTTAACATCCAACTCAGCCCGTGTGGACCAAATTTGATAAAATCACAGCCTACTAGCCAACATGACACTACACGAGTTGTATGGGTCGGTAACTCGCAAGCACAACACAGTAACTATCAAATAAACGCGAATTCGCGTTGTACCGACCCGTTTGAGTAACCGACAACCAATTCAGGCCCATTAACATAAAATTTTAGTTTTTCATAGCCCGTATAACCTACCGAAGCTACGCAATCTGAATTGGTTGTTAATTCCCTCAAACAACACACTAAACACAACAATCAACAAACTAGACAAACGAAATCCTAGTTTTTCAATCTATTGACAATTGATCAATCAAACGAGCTTCCTAGCCCACGATACAAAGGTAAAACACATATGACATACCTAGGAAGATGATGGAGCAAAA